>NC_057739.1:2133202-2156321 GCF_004010195.1 Chiloscyllium plagiosum
CACATCGACCTGGACCCAATATACCGGCCACTGCAACGGACAGCTGGAACTGGCAACCGGGAGCGACAGATTCAAAGCACTATAAATGCCGGAGGAAACATCACAGAAGCGCTTCACAGGAGGCTCCCAAGCACTGAGGATGTCACCTAGACAAGGGACGAAACGTCTGTAACACACATTCCCAGCTCGGCGAACAGAACCACAACAATGAGCACCCGAGCTACAAATCTTCTCCCAAACTTTGAACACCTAGGGGAGAAAGCGGGAGAATGGGGCTGAGAAACTTATCGGCCATGATTGAATAGAGGAGCGTACTCGATGGGCTGAATGGCCTAATTTCTGCTCCTATGTCTTATCGTCTTCTGATCGAAAAGACCAGGAGAAAATGTCCCAGTCAGTGACGTGACCCTTCACTACCTCAATGGCAGCCTCTGCTCCGTTCCTGGGGTTGGAGATCCTGCCTTGACCCTGCCCTGTCTCCCCACACTATATTGGACATTTGGATGGAGACAGGACTGCTGCATCAGAAGGTTTCCCAACTTTGGCTCCCTGCCTCATTGTGAAATTCTGGCCTTCCGTCCAGCACCATTCACACCAATTCTTACCTTTTGTGAGCGAGGTGTCTATTATTGCCACACGCTCATTCCCCCCTGTGTCTCTCTGTGCGTGCAGCTCACCAACTTTATTTACTGAGCTTCATGAACTCACACACATAACTGTGATGCTCAGGGCTTCCTTCCTGATGACTGTGACCTGGTCCAAAACTCCAGAATTTTGTTCCAAAGCCCCTCCACATCTCTTAGACACAATTTGGAAAGATTTATCTGTTCACTTTTATTTATCCACAGGATGTGGGTATCACTGGGTAGTCGAGGATTTATTGTCCATCCATAACTGCCCTGTTCAAGGTGATCTGCCTTCATGGACTGTTCCAGTTGCAGACTGACAGTGGTATTACAGTAATGTCACTGGATTATTAATCCAGATTAATGTTCTGGGCTGCAAGTTCAAACCTCACTTCAGCAGTTGGTAGAATGTACGTTTAATTAATAAATATGAAAGTAGCCTTAACAGTGGTGACCATGACAATCAGCAATGATTGCTGCAAAACCCATCTGGTTCACTAATGCAATTCAGGGAAGGAATCCTGACATCCTCTCCCAGATCAGCTTCCATGTGACTCCAGGCCAACAATATATTGCCCTCTGAAATGGCCGACCAAGTAATTCAGATCAAAGGCAATTAGGAATGCAAATGCTAGTCTTGCCAGCAACAGCCTCATCCCGTGATAGAATAAAGATGCTGCTGTGTTCTCGGTTTACCCACAATGTTGTTAGGGAGGGAATATCGAGATTTTGACCCAGAGTAAGAATGGGGATATATTTCCAGATCGGGATGGTGAGTTGCTAGGAGGGAACTTGCAGGTGATAGGCCTATCATATATTTAATGCCCTTCTCCTTATAGATGAAAGTGGTTGGGGATCTATAAGTTGCTGAGGATCTTTGGTGAATTTCTGCCGTGCATCTTGTAGGTAGTATACACTGCTGCTACTGAGCATCAGCAGTGGAGGAGACTGGATGTTTCTGGATATGGTGGATAGAGTGTCAGTCAAGTGGCTGCTCTGGGCTGAGATAGGAGCTTGCAGTCTTCGCTCAAAGGAAGTTGCCAGATGTTGCTCTTGACATCTAATTTGACGAGGATTGTGCTATTTGAGACCTTAACCGGTATGTCCTGTTGTCTCTATTTGACACGTCTTGCATCACTTGGCCTTATTGAAATGCTTCAGATCAACATAAATTCCTTACTCGGAGGAGCTGGTGTTAGACTGGGGTGGACAAAGTTAAAAATCACACAACACCAGGTTATAGTCCAACAGGTTTATTTGGAAGTACTAGCTTTCGGAGCACTGCTCCTTCACCAGGTAGCTTTGGGGTATAAGATCTCAAGACACAGAATTTATTACAAAAAAGGTTACAGTGTCATAGAGCTGTAATGATGTATTGAACAAATTCAGATTAAGTCATTCATCTTTTGAATGGGATATGCTAGTTCGAGTTCTTTAATATGTAAATCCCAGAGCTCCTTTTAAGTTAAATTCTCAAAATATCTTTAGCTTTTCTAACAATAGGTGATATCTCAGCTCAGACAATGCCTTAAATGTGTGACGTTAAAGTCTGTGACCCAATGTTGAGTGAGACTGGTTCTATTTCTAGAGTGGGACTTACAGAATCTTACATGGATTGATGCAGTTTTTTGAGCAAAATGAAATGTAATTCTGCAAATACAAATTCACCCCCTAAACATATATGTGTGCGTGTGCAGGAGAGACAGAGTGAACATGTGCATATGACTGTGTGCATGTGGGTGTGAGTGCAGATGAAAGAGTGTATGTGTATGTGTGTGTGCAAACTTGGTCAAGTATGAGTGTGAATGTGATGGGGTAAAAGCCTGTGAGAGAATGCATGCGTGGGTGTGAACGTTGGGGGGCGTGCATGTGTGAATGTATGAGAGAGAGCTTGTGAATGAGAGAGGGTCTGTGTTTGTGTCTGTGTACATAGGAGTGTATGTGTGTGTGTTTGCGTGTGTGTCTGTCTGTGTGTACACAATGGGGTCACCTGTAGTGTGACATGAACCCAAGATCCCATTTGAGGCCATCCTGATGGGTACTGAACTTGGCTATCAGCCTCTGCTCGGCAACTCTGCGTTGCTGCCTGTCCTGCAGTCCGCTTGGAGGATGGTCACCAGAAGGCCCGAGGCAGAATGTCCCTGACCACTAAAGTGTTCCCCGACCGGGAGGGAACACTCCTGCCTCCTGATTGTTGCATGGGTCCATCCCTCTAATATCGTAGTGTCTGCTGGTACCAATGTACCAAGCCTTGGGGCATCCTTGCCTGCAGCGTATGAGATAGGCTGAGTCACATGTGTACTTACTGCGTACATGATGGGAGGTGTCCCCACACATAATGGTGTTATCTGTGCCGATACTCTGACACGCCTTGCAGAGGTTGCCATGACAGGGTTATCCAGTGTTGTGGTCAATGTTGTCCTGAAGGCTGGGCAGTTTCCTGTGATCAATAATCTGTTTGAGGTTTGTGTTTTCTTTTTGAAGTATTTTTATTGAGAATTTTTTTTCTTTACAGAATTATAAAAAAGCTAAAAATTTAACAATTTATTATTATAACAACAATTATAATGAAGTAACTATTACCTTACTCCATAAAACAAATCAAAACTAACTCACTACAAATCGATAAATAAATAAATAACGCCACTCAGCGTAACCACACCAAGACTCCCAATCTTCAGAAGCATTGATTATTACACCCGTATTTATTCAGGACTCTTCCTCCCAGGGCACAAGGCTCACTAAACCTAATCATCATGCTAAACAAAGGCCCTAATTAAAATGGCAGACAAGGGCCACCATGTCTTATGAAAAAGTTCTGTTTTATGATTGTGAGGAAATCCAAAGGGATGTGTTCCATAATTAACTTGCGCCACCTCAATAGGCCGAGGGGTTTCTCAGAGACCCAGCTCATCAAATGTTCTTCCTCGCACAGTAAGTGGGAGTGTTAAATTGCTTTTTCCCATGTGTGTCTAAGGATGATAAATTCAGCAGACCCAAGAGCAGAGAGACCAGGTCTACCTTAACTAGGACCCTCTCTATTACTCCCACCACAGCGCTCCAGTACCTACACTGCTTGTGGCATGACCACAAACAATGAGTGAGAGTACCTATGATTATTTTGCATTTGGAGCACATTGGAGATGTTCCCTTTTTGAATTTCACAAGACGATCTGGGGCCAGATGAAGCCTATGGAAGAACCTTCAACTGTATGGCATGCGTCCTGTTACAGATTGAGACCTTTCTCGCGTTCCCCCAAATGTCCTCCCATGTCCCTGAAGGAATCTCCACTCCCAACTCTTGCTCCCAGACCTCACATAGTCGCTCAATGTCACTCGAGGCACTGCACCCCAAAAGATGGTAAAGAGTACTAACTGAGAGAGTGCTTGCGGCATGAAACACTCTCCTCTCCGTATCAGCCTGATGGAGGTTGGTCTTTTCTTGAACCTGAAAGTAACAAACAAGATCTCTGCTGGGCTGGCCAATCCATACTATCAGTTCATTTGGACAAAGGACATCGCGACCTCCCCTCAAGCAAGTCTCCCAAACAGGAGACTCCCCTAGTTGTCCACAGTTTGAATCCAGGGTCCATCATCCCTGGCCGGAATCCTGGAGTACCAACTATAGAGGTAAGAAAGAAGGTTTGAGATAAACTGCCCTGCTCTGTCGCATTGCTCTCCATGCTTTGACTGTATTAATAATGATTGGATTCTGACAGTATTCCATAACTGTCCTCATCTTATCGACAAACAATAGACGAGTAAGGGGGGCACTTTGCCTGGGACGCCTCGGGTCCTCATAAGCCCAGTCACTCACGAAGGACAGTAAGGACTTAGTTGGTAATTCTTAATATCCAGAAAGTCTATTCCTCCCAACCTTTGGGGTAACTGCAATTTGGCCAGCTTAATCAGGGGCCACCTGTGACACCAAATAAAAGAACTAAACCAACCAGTGAGTCTCTGCAACATTTTCCTGGGAAACATCAGTGGGAGCATTGGCATGGGATACAACAGATAAGGAAGGACATTCATTTTGATCAAGGCTATTCGACCTAACCAGGAGATTGGAAGGGCCTCCCATCTTTGAAGGTCTTGTCCAATCTTGTCAAACGAATGAGCAAAATTAGCCTTAAAGAACTGATCAAAGGTAGGTGTAACATTAATGTTTAAGTAAAGAAACCCCCCAACGACTATTTAAAGGGGAATTGTAATTCACCTTCAATATCAGGTATTCCCTTAACAACCCCACGGGCAGAGCCTCCGATAGTGCAAAATTAATTTTATATCCCGAAAAAGGGCCGAGTAAATTAGTATGTTGTATTAAATGGGAAACAGAAGTTGCCAGGTTTGATTAGAGGAGGAGAATATCATCTGCATGCAACGTAACCTTATGTGTCCCTGATCCCACTTCTGGGGCAGTTATGTTAGAGTCCTTATGGATCGCCTCTGCCAGTGGCTCAATCACCAATGTAAACATGAGTGGTGATGGGGGAGCAACATTGGCGATTGCCCCAGCCAATACTGGAATTACTGGATCTTCCACCATTGGTGAGAACCGCAGCCAGAGAGTCAACGTACAGGACCCCCACCCATCTGACATAGATCTCGCCTGGACCAAACCAATCCAGAATATAAAAGTTATACAGCCACTCCACCCGATCGAAAGACTTCTCTGCATCTAAAGACATCACCAAACTCTAAATCAATCATTGCTGACACACTCAGACCATATAAAGTAATTTTTTAATATTATTGGAGGACCTACATCCCTTTATAAAACCTGTCTGGTCCTCCTTAACAATATAGGGCAATACCTTCTCCAATCTCAATGCAAGATGGTTTGAGATAGTTACCAAACAGGTGGATGAGGGTAAAGCGGTTGATGTGGTGTATATGGATTTCAGTAGGGCATTTGATAAGACTGCCCATTGACTATTTTGCAAAGTGCAAAATAATGGGATTGAGGGCGATTTAGTGGTTTGGATCTGAAATTAGCAAGCTGAAAGAAGACAGAGAATTGTAGTTGATGGGAAATATTCATCCTGGAGTTCAGTTCTTAGTGGTTACCACAACGATCTATTTTGGGAAGACTGCTGTTTGTCATTTTTATAAATGACCTGGATGAGGGTGTAAAAGGAGGGGTTAGTAAATTTGTGTATGACACTAAAGTCATTCGAGGAGCAGAAGGATGTTGCAGGTTACAGGGGGACACAGATAAGCTGCAGAGCTGAGCTGAGTAGTGGCAAATGGAGTTTAATGCGGAAAAGAGTGAGGTGATTCACTTTGGAAGGAGTAACAGGAATACAGAGTACTGGGCTAATGATAAGATTGGTAATGTAGATGAGCAGAGAGATCTCGGTGTCCATGTACATAGATCCCTGAAAGTTGCCACCCAGGTTGATAGGGTTGTTAAGATGATATACAATGTGTCAGCTTTTATTGGTAGAGGAATTGAGTTTTGGAGCCACAAGGTCATGCTGCAGCTGTACAAAACTCTGGTGTAGCCACACTTGGGGTATAGTGTGCAGTTCTGGTCACCGTGTTATCAGAAGGATGTGGAAGCTTTTGAAAAGGTTCAGAGGAGATTTACCAGGATGTTGCCTGGTATGGAGGAAAGGTCTTATGAGGAAAGGCTGAGGGACTTGAGGCTGTTTTCATTAGAAAGATGAAGGTTGAGAGGTGACTTAATTGAGACATATAAGATAATCAGAGGGTTAGATAGGGTGGACAGTGAGATCCTTTTTCCTTGGATAGTGATGGCCAGCACAAGGGCAAATAGCTTTAAATTGAGGGGTGATAGATATAGGACAGCTATCAGAGGTAGTTTATTTACTCAGAGAGTAGTAGGGGCATGGAACGCACTGCCTGCAACAGTAATAGACTCGCCAACTTTAAGAGCATTTAAATGGTCATTGGATAAACATATGGATGAGAATGGAATAGTGTAAGTTAGATGGGCTTCAGATTGGTTCCACATGTCAGCACAACATCGAGGGCCAAAGGGCCCATTCTGTGCTGTAATGTTCCTTGTTCTATGTTCTAAGTGTCTTGGATAAAATTTTAAAATCCAAATTTAGGCACAGTCCTCCGGGATCTTCCCTTTCTTAAGAATGGCAGAGATGTTAGCCTCTCTCAGGGATGGCGGGAGGCAGTCATGACTATACAAATAGTTGTACGTGTCCTGTTTTCGCCCTGACAGGATATTCTCTTTGTAGAATTCGCTCAGGACACCATCAGGGTCGGGTGTCTTCTCACTCTGGAGCTGTCTTATTGCTTCCTGTATTTCTTGCACTGTCAAGGGCGTGTTAACAGGGACGCCTGTTCTGAGGTCAAACCTGGAAGGTTCAGCTTCTTAAAAGAAGACTCCATGTTAGCCCACCGATCCTCGCAGCATTCCGACCTATATAGCTCAGAGTAAAAACTCACATTGATCTTTTTAGAGTCACACATAAGAATCCCAGTGCCTTTTCTATTTAATGTAATGGATTGGAGGGTGCTTTTTCTCCTAGCCAAATGTGTCAGGTATTTGCTGGGCCTACAGCCATGCTCAAACAGCCTTGGAGTTCAAAGCAACCCAGAGGGCTATGACACGCTGCAATTGTGTCACTGACAGCCAATCAAAATAAACTGTCTCAGCTACCTTCAACCATGCTTCGAGCAAACGTTGCTGCTCTCCTTTCTGTCTCTTCTGGCTAGCCGAATAAGAGATAACTATCCCTCTTAGCAGCCTCCCAGAGTATAGATGGTCACTAGCTGTACCGAAATTGATAGCCAAGAATGCTTTGTATTCACTCGAGAAGTACTCGACAAACTTAATGTCCTTAAGTATAAAAGGATCCATCTGCCAATGTGGAGAGCCTGTTCTGTTGCTCTTAATCTCAGCCTCCAAATACACTGCCGCATGATCAGAAATGGCAGTGTTTCCAATTTTACAGGACATCACTGAATCCAGAAAAACCGAAGGTGTTAATATGTCACTCCTGGTGTGACACTTGTGTGGATTAGAGAAAAGGGTGAAGTCCTTACCCGGAGGGTGGAGACATCTCCAAATGTCCACCAGCCCCAATTTCACACATAAGTCAACCAATTGCTTGGATTGCAGAGGGACATTTGGGGGACCTTTGGACATTCTCTCCTCTGTGGGGTCCATGAGGTGATTAAAATATCCCCCTTTGATAGCGTGTCACTTTCCGAGGGCAATCAACTTAGAAAGTGCATCAGTCAGGAATTTGAGGGGGTGTGCCAGGGTGCAGTAAACGTTTAGAATGCCATACCCTTCACCATGTATGAAAGCTTTAAGAATTACAAACCACCCATCTTCGTCTTTAACTTGATCTAATAACTTCAGTCGGAGACTCTTCTGGCCACTCCCCTAATCTTAGTGTTAAAGGACAAAAAAAGCACCCTATCAAACCTATCCTGCTGTAACGTTAGGTGCTTCTTCTCATTAAGATGGGTTTCTTACAACAGGGCAATATCAACCCACTCCTTCCTGAGACTCCAAAGTACTTTTCTTCTCTTGACCAGCGAGTGACTCCCCTTTATGTTCCAGGTGCACCATTTAAGGAAAGGCTCAGCCATATCCCTCTGTAACAACTCTTGAACTCACGAGAGGAAGAACCTAACTGATAGCGCGCCGAGTGTAAATAAATGAACACTCATGTAGTCTAAAAAATACACACACTAAAACTACATTGACAAAACATTCAAAAACTACCTCTCCTAAAAACCAACAAACTAAACCAATTACAGCATCTAAAATCACTTGATGGGAAACTCTCCTCCCTGCCCACAGGGGGCGCTTACACTTCCCACCCACACCTCCATCTCTCCTTCTAGCTGGAGCTGCGCCCCAAATGCAGGTGAAGGATAAACAACAAAATAGGGCCTATGAACAAAAAAAATTTAAGAGTGGGCACTTCACCGATCCCCAAGCCTACCTTGGTCTCAATTACCACTGTAAAAAAAAGAAAACCAACAACACTTTCTGTAATACAATAATAGAGAAAAAGGAGAAGTACACAAGATAGAGAAAAAAAGGTAAAGAAAAGAGAGCCATTATTGTCCATGTTCTTTGGACCATCCGGTCTATTTGAAAGTGTCCAGAAAGTTCTTTGCTTTTGCTGTGGAGTCAGATACATGCCCGGACCCTTTGTGATTAAAGCAGAATACTGTTGAATATTGAATATCCAGATCCCTCAGTCCCTTCTTCACCTCTTGAAGGACTTCTTCTTGCAGATCACGGCTGCAGAAAAGTCCCGAACAAACTTAATCTTTGATCCTTTATAAACTAGGGCCTGTGGATCCTTTCCCAGTGACCAGGAGGCTTCCATTACCTTTTGTTTGTCCCTATAGGACTGGCATCATACAAGGACCGAGCGGGGTTGCTGGTCCAAACAGGGCCTGCACACCGCCACCCAGTGAGCTCTCTCAATCCGCACTCGGCCTGCCTAGGCCTCCCAGCCCAGAAATTGAGGCAGCCATTCTTCACATGTCTGGCTGCTCACCTTCCTCTCGCTCCGGCAGCCCGACCACCAGATGTTTTCTCTTCGACCTCAACTCTCAGGATCGTCGTCTAAGGCCCGTACCGGCTTCTTCAGAGCCTGGATATGTCCCACCGAGGACTCGACCGCGGTCTCTGATGTCACGGCCCGCTGCTCAATCTCCTCCACTCGCTCCCCGAGATGCTGCAGCTCCTGCTCATGCTTCTGCAGCATGTCAGAGGTCGGCTGCAGCTCGATTCGACTCTCTACAATCGATGCCTTGATCAATTCCCAGAGTTTTGTGATCTCCGCAGCCAGGCCTTGTTGCGTGAGTGAGTCCATTGGGATTTTGGGAGAGGCTGCAGCTACAGCCGCGGGCATGTCCGATGCTGTAGGGGAGTGTCCTGCCTGATGTGATTTATTCTGTCCTTTACCTCTAGTCATCTTCCCTTACTAAAACCATTATCAATGCTAAACTGTCGATTTTCTTCAAAATAGTTTAGTTGTGGAGGGTAAAATCACCCCTTCACCTGGGTTACGGTGCAGAGCTCAGCAAGGCAGACCTACTAGTTGGCCGCCATCTTGGATCCCCGGTGGTTGTATAAAGGCAAGAAGTAGAGCCATGGGGAAGATCTTGGCGAGGTGCTCCTCCTCATCGATATTGTGTTGCAGGCTGTGAAGAACATGGCATAGTGGCTAGGCCCCTGGGAAGCACTGGACAATGATGGGTAGCCTGTCAGTCGCAGCCTGTGTCTGTCTCCTGAGGAGATTGTTACAGTTTCCCACTGTGGCACATCCGAACTGGCGGTCAATGAGTTGAGCATCATACTCTGTTCTTATGAGGGCATCCTTGAGCACTTTCAGGTGTCCGTCACATTCCTCCTCATCTGAACAGATTCTGTGTATGCGCAGGGCTTGTCTGATGGCTGTTTAATATGCTTTGGTATATCCCAGGGTAAAAGATGGAAGACTTAATCTGAATTTGTTTAATATATCATTACAGCTCCATGATACTGTAAACCTTTTGCTGTAAATTCGGTGTCTTGTGATCTTATACACCACCAACACCTGATGAAGAAGCAGTGCTTCGAAAGCTTCCAAATAAACCTTTTGGACTATAACACACTGGTGCTGTGTGATTCATAAATTCTTTAGGAAGCAATCAGTTTGGAGACTGGCATCCTAGCAAAGTATAATGTTATTGGCTACATGACGTTTGAATTCATGTCCTGACTGACCATCACCTGAATTGTTTATTTTTCTTCGATTCTACAAGAATGTTGTACCATCCGGGGTGTGAAAAGACACATGATTTGGGGATTTGCTTTGAGTTTGATGTGGTGCCAGTATTGAGCTTCTCCAGGACCGTAAACAGGCTGGAGAACTGATGTATAAACTCACCTGTGGATGTCAGGTGTCTGCCTTGAGAGCTGTGCAGGCTCTCCCGCTGAGTAGCGAGCATCTTCTGAAGGTTATTCATCGTGCCTCAGTGTAGGAGCTGTTACAGGTCACCTTAGTTTGAAATCGTTGTGCTAGCGGTGGATGCAATCAAGTACCAGATCACAGATTTTGTTCAGAGAATCCCTACAATGTGGAAGCAGGCCATTCAGTCCATCAACCGGCCCTCCAAAGAGCATCAAGCCCAGACCCACCCTCCACTCTATTCCCAAGCACTGCATTTCCCATGGCCAATACACCTAACCTGCAGTGGCAGAAGACTGGAGCAACTGGAGGTAACTCACGCAGACATGGGGAGAATGTGCAAACTCTGCACAGTCGCCCGAGGCTAGCGTTGAACCCAGGTCCCTGGCACTGTGAGGCAGCAGTGCTAACCACTGTGCCACCGTGCTTTGAGAAAAGCTATATTTGGTTTTGCCACTGCCACTATGTTGTGCCTCATGCTGAGGATGTACAGGAAGGTAGGCCCCTCCTCATACTAATGAACAGTGAGCTTTTATGAATGAATTACATTATTTACATAGCTGGTTGGGGGAGAACATTCCAGAACCCCTCTGGCTCAGTTCTGGAACCAAGTGTGTCTCTCTAAATAACTTTGCTATTCATTAACATAATGATACTTACCCTTTATGCTACAGTGCTACACCTGCTGGAGTCAAATTAACAGAGAGGGCAAAAGCTGGTAATAGGATATTAATGAATCAAATGGGTGTCTCCAACAATTGTTTCGTGGTCATCAATAGACCTAGGATTTGACCCAAAGACCCCAGGACATTAGTTGAGCTTCTGGATTAATAGTCTCATGATAACAGCACTGAGCTATTGCCAAGTAGTGAATGCTAATCGAATTGTAATCCGACCTCGTTCCACTGAGACTTTTATCCAGCAGATAGGAGTGTGAGAAGGGCAAGTGGGAGACACGATATGTATTAGGTCATGCTATGCACTGGGTTTTGTCGATTTATAACCAGGTACACAGCATGAGGGACATTCCATGAACAGGAAACACTTAGGTCACCTACAGCCATAAGCATTAATGTTGTAACTTCAAAATCATCAAGTTCTGAAGTTGCAACAGTCTGCCTTGATGAGCGCTGAATTTATAAATTGCTTTTGTCGTTAACCAGATAGTCTTCATCCATGTCCTTGTGCTCAACAAAAAAAACTTTGTAAAGCAAACAGCTGCCCTGTCCAAGGCTGCAAAGGACATTCACTGACCTCTCTGTTTTGTTTATGTTGGTTAATCGTTCATCAAAAGATAAAGAGTTGCTGGAAACATTGCAACATCATAACCTCAAATCCCTTCTAAACCTCCTGCCTGTCACTTTAAAATTATGCCCTCTTGTTAATGATGCTTTGACTAAGGGGAACAATTTCTTTCTGTTCATCCTGTCCAGGCCCCTTATAATCTTAAGTACCTCAATCAGGACCCACCCCCCCGAGCAATGAAATTCTGAATTTGCTTTGGGAGCAATATCATCGGCTTTCCCGTACATCTTGAAATGTAGTTGAACTGAACACCCTTCCACCTTTTGCTGCTCAGTGTTATGTTCTCTGATCAGAGACAGACACTCATTGATGATCTACAACTAACTTTAGTGGCCCTGGGATAGGGAGATGGACAAAAGGAGGCTCAGGATCCCACTCCTGATAAGTGACCAGTCGCATCCGATTGAAATTCCATGGGCAGATACTAAGTGAAGATTTTCTAAGACCCAACTCTAAAATAGCCTTTCCACAACCACTCACTTATACCAAATGGGTATAGGTCAAGGCAATAAGATAAATGTGACAATAGCACTCTCAACCCATGAAAATGTATTTAAAATGAATTTGGTTTTGTCAAAGCCAGATCATGCCCAATAAATCTGATGGAACTTCTCAAAGAGGTGACTACGTGTTTGATTGAGGGTAGGGAAGTAGATGGAATTTATATGGATTTCAGCAAGGCCTTGGACAAGGTCCCAGATGGGAAATTGATAATGAAGGCAAAAGCTCATGGGATCCAGGGCAGCTTGGCAAGATACAACCAAAATTAGCTTTGTGGTAGAAGACAGAGGGTAGTGGTAGAAAGCTGGATCAGTGCTGGGTCCCTTATTATTTACGACATTCATAAAGGATGTAGATGAGAATATAAAGGCAATGATCAATAAGTTTGCAAATGACACAAAGATGGGCCAGGGTGGTTGATGGTGAGGAGGAAGGACTTAGGTTACAGGACGATCAAATGGGCAGACCAGTGGCAGATGGAATTTAACCCGGATAAATGTGAGGTGATGCACTTTGGGAAAAGTAACAAGACAAAGGAGAACTCAATGAATGGAAGGACATTAGGAAGCTCAGATGAACAGAGGGTGTTTGTGGAAAGATCCTGAAGTTGGCAGAGAAGGTTAGTAGGGTCATTAAGAAGGCATACAGGACACTTGCCCTCATCAGTTGTAAGAGCAGGGAGGTCATGTTGAAGCTGTACAGAACTTTGGTTAGGCCACAGCTGGTGTAATGTGTACATTTCAGGTCACCACAATATAGGAAGGATGTGAGTGGACAGAAAGGGTAGAGACAAGATTAGAGCTTGGTGCTGGAAAAACACAGCAGGTCAGGCAGCATCTGAGGAGCAGGAAAATCAACATTTCGGGCAAACGCCCTTCATCAGGAATTCATCAGAGGTAGAGAAGAGATTCACCAGAATGTTGCCTAGGATGGAGCATTTCAGTGATGAAGAGAGGATAAGCGTGAGTAGTTTTCTTTGGAGTAGGGAAGGTTGAGAGGGGCCCTGATTGAGGCTTTTAAGATTAAAAGCAGCCTGGACAGGATGAATAGAAAGAAACTGTTCCCCTTAGCCAAAGGATCATTAACAATGGGGCATAATTTAAAAGTGACAGGCAGGAGATTTAGAACGGATTTGAGGAAAATCTGAGAGTGCACCCCCACCCCCACCATCCCCAACCCCCTCCCCCCCTCCCCCGGCCAAGGATGTGGATTGCACTGTCTGGGCAAGTAGTTGAGATGCGAAATCTCACAATCTTTAAAAAGTAAGTGAATAATAAATCAAATCAAATTAAGTCGAAACAAATTAAAAGTACTTGGATGAGCACTTCACATGTCATAACATTTAAAGCAAAGAACCTAATCTGGAAAAGTGTGACTAGTGAATGTAGTAGCATATCTTTAGTGGTATGGACTTAATAGGCTGAAGGGCCTTTGCTGAACTTGATGACTCCATGCTGATTGGCTGATGAATGAGGGGAGTGAGTGAGCGCAGAACAAACGAGGATGTCCCCTCCCTCTGGCCCGACTCTCTCACCGAAACTCAGCACATTGGTCGTGGGGGTATAAATATCCACTGACTGATTTCCCAGTTGATCTGTTACAGTGTTAGGAACAGGAAAAGGTCATTCTGCCCCTCAATCCTGTTTTATCATCCAATTAGATTATGGTTGATCTGTAACGCTCTCTACTTGTCCAGTTCCCTATTCCTTGTGTAAGAAACATCTACCGCTCTCAGTTTCGACCTTCTCAGTTGATCTACAGCCTTGCCAGATTTTTGGGGGGGCGAGGGTTCCAGGTTTCCAGTCTCTTTGTGACAAAGTGCTTCCTGGCCTCTGCCCTGAGCAGAACTTTAAGCCAGACTCCCGGTCTGCTGGATAATACCACCCGAGAAATAGTTTTTGTCTGTCAATTTGTCAAATCTTTAATCACCTTCATTATTTCAATTTGATCACATCTAGGATTAACCTGTATCACCCAGGCTGATCATTTCATCTTTTAGTACTGGTGTATTTCTAGTGAATTGATGCTGCTGTCCATGACTGGCCACAGTCTCTCCAGTTGTAGGCCAGACAGAGTTCTGAACCACTTCCAGCTTTTGTATTCTAGCCCAATGGGGAAGTTCAACCGAACTTCCATTCACCTTTCTCATTCTGGTTTGGATCCGCTCACTTGATTTGAGTGACTTCTGCACTCAGGCCCATGCTCACAGTTCCGAACTTCTCCCCATTGAGAAAACCCCCTTTTTTCCCCCCAAGTTTTTCTTTCTCACATTGAACTCTGTCTGCCACAGTCAGAGTCACTCACTCAATCCACCATTGTTCCTTTGGAACCTTCTGATTCCTGTGACATTAATTATTGTGAAACTTCGCTTCATGTTGTCAGCAAACTTTGCTACTTGCCTGTCCACTCTGACTCTCATCAAGAATGGATTCCTGCTTTATTACAGCAGTGAATGATTAGTTACAGTTTCAACCGAGGTATTTTATAAAAGTAAAAATCAGTGTGTTCCCAGCTCTGAAACTGCTGGTCTGGACCATGCAGCATATGTGACAGTCTCACCACAGCTGTCCTCTTGTGAGATTAACCAACAGGTACACATAATGCTCCCTGAATTCACTGTCCATCTTACACATTAGGAGAGGTGATTTGGTAGAGACAAGCTGTGGGGCAGTCTTCCCTCGAAGAGACAGGAAGACCTTGGAGTGCAGCAGGGACACAAACTGGGCACAAATAAAGCCAAACATCTCTGTGGATTGTGGTAAATATTGACCATGACCTCTGTGAATCCTGCCTGTTATTTACAGATCCCTTGATATAACATTGATGTTTTATCACTTTGTCGAAACTGCACAGATCCACGCACATGACCTCCTCCTGCACACGAATTCACTCGATAGGACCTCAACAAGGACTCAGGCAGAGACAATGTGTGATTATGGTGATTTTATTAATTGCTGGCTGTGTAAATGCAGTCTACAATGTTTGAGTGATCAAAGGCGTGGAGCAGGTTGGTAATGCAACTATTTCCTCCTGTGTAGTTACTTTAGCACAGACCCGGCTGTTCAGTCCTGCAGAAAGATTCAAAATTGTAATTAGCTCTGTGTCCCCATTACTTGAACAGTCCCAAACCTCCAGTTCCATAGCTCTGCTCAGTAATCTTCGATTCCCCCATCACCCCTCGAAATAAAATCTGTTGATCTCAGTCTTGAAACCTCCAATTGATCCCCAGGGCACTCTGTCTTTTGAAGAAGGGAGTTTAGATTTTCCTTTGTTGAGTTTTCAGAATTTTTCATATGTAATCATTAGGTGGTCATTCTCTCTCCATAGAATTGCTTACACATTTTGAATGGTAAGGACCATATGACAAAAGTCAGGCCTTTATGGGTACCACCACAGTTAAGCTAGTTAAAACCATGTAATTCACCAGCATGGACCTGAAATTGGTCCACTTCAGGCTACCATACCACGTTGGGTACTGTAATGCTTCCTGCTCCAATGCCATGATTGACCCTGATGACTGGCCAGTTACCAAACACCTGACTGCATCCAATACTAGGCATTCAGACTGTCAGGGCTGTAATGGCTTGGTCCAACATCTCACTACTGGGGCCTTGATTCAACTTATCACCAGAAATCTCATCTATCCTAGCCGGAAGGGACCAATGAACAGTCAATAATCCTGAAAGCCTGTCAAAAAACAGAGATAGTGTACAAAGACTGACCTAAGCAGGGGTCGGTTTGCACTCATCTGAAAAGAGATCAAATAAGAAGAAAAGGTTAATTTTCATACTTCAATGGAAAAACAATCCTTCAGTTACTTAAACTGCTGCTGAATCCCACACCCTATCTGTGTCTACACCAGTACAGCCATCACTTTTGCTTCAGTTAACATCTCCCTGTCTTGCTGAGTCAAACCCACACCAAAGACTTCAGTCCATCAGCCAAGATTCCTGAGGAGTCACGTTCCGAATGCTGTGCTCCCACAGGGTGAGTTGACTCAATAGTGATCAGGGAGCAAGACACATTGTGAAATTCCAAACAATCCTAACATCCTGAAGACGTTTGTCTCAAATGTTTAAATAACGCAATGAAACCAAAACTAAATTTTTGTAAAATTGAAAAGAGAAATGAGGGAGATAAGTTTTTTTTTCAGCAGGATGAGTCAGTATGATCTGGAAGAAAATTCAAAATTGACTTTCATAAGGAAACTTGGCAAAATTTGTTAAAATAGATGATTTACTGGACCGAGGGAAAGGGAATGGGACTAATTGAATTATTCTTCCAAAGAGTCAGAACAGGCAAGATGGATGGAATGGCCTCATCTACTCTCTTAAGATACCAAGAGTCAAAATTGAACTCAAGTCCTACAGTAGCTAATGTATTCCTGCCTCCACCCACTCCCATTTTCTTGACTGTATGAGAGTGTGACCTATCTAACTGCAGATGGTCAGGAGTGTTCATTTCTTTTCCGTTCAACATGATAATAGTTACCTTGCTTAGCAAAAGTTACAATGTTCTCTTCCTCCATTCCATGTGCCAGGCTATACTGTCTGAACTTCTCCAGGAGCTCAGGTCTCAGTTCCTGAGCTCTGCCTGAAACATGAAGAACATCAAGACATCACTTAACATTCTGAAAATATAATCAATGTCCAGCACTTTTTAAGTGTAATGTACAAACCAATCACTTATTGTTACACTAGCAATAATCAGTATCCCTGAGATACCACAGCCATCATCTGACACTGTTACCCAACAATAGGCAGTGCTGATGGAATATGGTACATGCAGTAATATTCAGTGTCACCTTTAATTTCTGCCATGTCAGTGATTTTAATGACTGTGGAACCCATATCTTATCAACAATGGATTTCAATGGAACTGACTTCCAGTGAGATTCAACATCCATTGAACCTGTATCAGATACATAGTGGAACTCATTGCCAATGCAAACTGTCCAAAGCATAATAATGCTAAATGAAAACAAATACAATCCCTACAATAAAGAAGGAGGCCACTTGGCCCATCAAGTTTGCACTGATCCTCCAAAAAGCAATCCACCCTAAACTGGTAACTCCACATCTACCATGGCTAACCTACATAGCCTGCTGACTACAGAACACTTTAGCATGGCCAATCCACCTAACCTGCACAGCCATGGGCACTATGGGACAATTTAGCATGGCTAATCCACCCAACCTGCACATCCCTGGGCACTACGGGACAATTTAGCATGGCCAATCCACCCTAACCTACACATCCCTGGGAACTATGGGACAATTTAGCAAATTAATATGCAAAGGGATTAAGGCCATTAGGATAAGGTGCAGTAAGTGTAGCTGGGAGGGTAGCTACCAGGCAGTGGCTTGCCATTTTTCGAAATGTACCAAGGGGGTTACTGATAATTTAAATGTTGAGATCGATGCTAGTGTGAATATTGGTAATAGTAATGTGGAGATGGAATTGAAGAAGTATTTATGTGATCTATGTCCCTTAAGATTTAGTACAGCCAGAGGCCTTGGGCAGCATGAGCGGCATGCACACCCTAATTTGAGGAATGAGAAGAGGAAGACTGAGAGCAGTGAAGGTAGGAAGAAAGAGGATAGTAATGAGAATAGTAGGAAGGGTGTGTGGTCAGCCGAAGAAGTGAATATGTTGATAAATTTAGAGTTAGAATTTGCTGGCAAAAGGAATATTAATAAATTGATTGCGGAAAGGTTAGGATCAAAGACTGCAAAGCAAATTTCAGATAAAAGGCGGCTGTTAATCAAGAAAACTAAAATGAATGATAAAAAGACTGAAGTAGATGAAGAGATATTACCGAATAGTAATATGGATGAGGAAGAAGAGGAAAGTAATGAGATTGTGGATAGGTCACAGGAAGGAATAGATAGTACCCATAACGAAGTTAACAACTTGGATCCACCCTAGCCTGCACATCCCTGGGCACTATGGGACAATTTAGCATTGCCAATCCACCCTAACATTCACATCCCTGGACACTATGGGACAATTTAGCATGGCCGATCCACCCAACCTGCACATCCCTGAACACTATGGGACAATTTAGCATTGCCAATCCACCCTAACATTCACATCCCTGGGCACTATGGGACAATTTAGCATGGCCAATCCACCCTGACCTGCACATCCCTGGGCACTATGGGACAATTTAGCATGGCCAATCCACCCTAACCTGTACATGTGGGAGGAATGTTACACAGACACAGACAGAAATTTAACTCATTAGCACACTCATCATCTGGTATGTTATGCATGCCCACAAGTGCTCCTGCACCCATTCCCATCTCATCTGATCATTCTCCTTCTCTCACTGCTGGAGATGTGAGCACATTAACACCTGAATCAAGGGCCAGGACTGGCATATTGTGGGGGTGGGTTCTGGATACAAAACTCCTCATTCCTTTCAAATAGAGAGGAGTGGAGCTGTTCAGGGATGACTAGGACCATTGCGGTGATGATGGAGAGATGGACATGGGAACGGGAAGCCAGTCAGCAACATGACAGTTCCTGATGTGTGTCAACACCAATATCAGCTGTTTTCCATCTTCACCACAAATTCCTCACCAACAGCAGGCCAGGGAAATACCCAGCTTGAGGGCACAGCCTGGCACCCCTTGTACTTGACACTGTCACTGAGGAGGCAGACTGTGACAACTGAAAGGATTTACCAAGAAAATGTTCACTGTGCATTCCACCAAATCTGAGACTGGTGTATTTGATCTAAACTGGACTCAGGGGCACAGTCTGCTTGGCATACAAGACCATAAGACCATAAGAAATAGGAACAGGAGGAGGCCATTCAGCCCCTTGCACCTGCTCTGATATTCAATCAGATCATGGCTGATCCCATGTTCCTCACATCCCCATAAGCCTTAATTCTCTGACTAATCAATCTGTCTCAGCCTTAACTATACACAAGTGCTCTGCTCCCACAGCTCTCTGTATCAGGGAGTTCCAAAGACGCACAACTCTCTGAGAGAAGGATTTCCTCCTCATCTCAGTCTTAAAAAGGCACCACTTTACTCTGAGACTATGCCCTCTGGTCCCATACACTCACATGAGGTGGTATCATTTCAGCATTTATCCTGTCAAGCTCTTTAAGAATCAAAAAGTGCAGGAAGCTGGAATACAAAGGGACTTGCGAGCATGTGGGCATGAAACACAGCAAGCTAGCACACAGATGCAGCAGGTAACCAGGAAGGCCAATAGAATGTTGGCCCTTATTTCAAGGGAGTTGGAGGATAAGAGACAGCTCTGAGGAGCAGGAGAGTCGGCATTTCGGGCAGAAGCCCTTCATTCCGAAATATCAACTCTCCTGCTCCTTGGATGCTGCCTGACTTACTGTCTTTTCCAGCGCCACACATTTTGACTCTGATCTCCAGCATCTGCAGTCCTCACTCTCTCCGAGCCCTTTAAAAATCCTGTATGTTTCAATGAGATCACCGCCCATTTTTCTAAAGTCCAGTGAGTAGAGTCCCAACCTGTTTAACCTTTGCTCGTGAGACAATCCTTCCATGCTAGGGATTAACCCGGTGAACATTCTCTGAACTGGCTCAATCAAATAATATATTTCTTAAAAGAGGAGACCAAAATGCTCTCAGTGCACTAGATGTGGTCTCACCAGCACCTTGTACAGTTACAGTGAGACTTCCCTACTCATATTTTCCAACTCCCTTGAAGGAAGGGCCAACATTCCATTAGACTTCCTAGTTACCTGCTGCATATGTGTGCTAGCTTGCTATGTTTCATGCCCACATATACCCAAGTCCCGTTATGTTCCAGCTTTCTGCAGTTTTTTCCCATTTAGATAATATTCTGTTCTTTTGTTCTCCCTTCCAAGATGAACAACTTCACATTTCTCACATTATGTTCCATTTGCTAATCTTTTGCCCACCTACCTAACCTATCAATATCTTTTTCTGTAAACTGTGTGTATCCCTCTCACAATTATTTTTGCATTGTGTGCAGACTTAGCTACAGCTTATTTGCTTCCTTCTTCCAACTCATTAATATAAATTAAAAACAACTGCGATTCCAGCACTGATCCCTGTGGAACACCCCGGGCCGTAGGTCTCTAACCTGAAGAAGAACCCTTTATTCCACTCACTGTTTCCTGCCCATTAGCCAATTCTCAATCCATGCCAATATACCACCACCAACCTTTCGAAAGTATCTTGTCAAACACCTTCTCGAAGTCCAAATCTGACTTTCTTCTCAGCAGTAACAATAAATAATACAATTTCCTACAAGACCACATAGAGCATTCACTCAGTGGTGAGTATAAATAAGGGAGAGGTTACACTTCCTGGGCAGTGCAACAGTTCCTAGCTCTGACCATTGGATTCCCTTATGGGCCTCAGTTTTACTTTAATGTGAAAGATATCAGGAACAGGGCCTCTTACCATACAGCTTTATCAGGGTTGTGACTTCTGGCCCTTTCACGATGGTGTTGTGTATCAAAGCATATTCATCATAGTTCGTTTCTGTCACATATACGTCATGGTCATTGTTCCAACCTGAACAGAGACAGTAACATATTACATGTCGTGTAATATTCGCCATAGACCTGGACACAGCAATATATGAAATAGGAGAGAGAGTTTGAGAGAGAGTTTAGAACACTAATCTCTTGGTAAACCAAAAAATTAATAATTCAGTCCTGCTGTCAAAAGACCAGGTCAACGAACGCTTTCATCTTGCACACATCAGGACGTTTCGTGACAATAGCAATTCCATCAAAAAATGAGGGAAGACTGATGAATTAAAATGCATTTATTTCAATTCCATACCTGACACATGAACACATGGGAACACGGGGCTGGGATATCACAGCTATTACAGAAAGGTGGCAGAGGGAGGGACAGAAATAATAGCTTAATGTTCCTGGGTACATGCTGGAAGGATAGAATGGAAGGCAAGAGAGAATGGGGAGTCGCATTTTTGATTAGATTAGATTCCCTACAGTGTGGAAACAGGCCCTTCGGCCCAACAAGGCCACACCGACCCTCCGAAGAGCATCCCACACAGACTCATTCCCCTACATTTACCCCTGACTAATGCACCTACTGCTGCGGGCAATGTAGCATGGCCAATTCACCTAACCTGCACATCTTTGGACTGTGGGAGGAAACCGGAGCACCCGGAGGAAACCCATGCAGATACGGGAAGAATGTGCAAACTCCACACAGACAGTTGCCCGAGGCGGGAATTGAACCTGGGTCCCTGGCACTGTGAGGCAGCAGTGCTATTCACTGAGCAACCATGCTGCCCCAGGGAAAACATCACGGCTGTACTTAGGGAGGGGAATTGTTCAGTGAAGCTATATGAATGGAACTGCGAAATAAGGAGGTGATCTTTTTATGGGATGGATGAAAAGCCCCCCGATAGTCAGAGGGAAACTGAGGAGCAAATCTGGAGGGAGATCACAATAGCTGCAAGAATAATAGGGTTTTAATAGGAGGGGATTTTAACTCTCCAAACATAGACTGGGATTGCCATAATGTTGAGAGCTTTGATGGGGAGTACAATGTTAAAAGTCTCACAACACCAGGTTATAGTCCAACAGGCTTATTTGGAAGCACTAGCTTTCAGAGCGCTGCTCCTTCATCAGGTGGTTTTAACTTTGTACACCCCAGTCCAACACCAGTGTCTCCAAATCCAATTGATGGGGAGGAATTTGTTAAATGCGTTCAAGAAAATTTTCTCATTCGATGTGTGGATGACCTTCTTTTGGGAAATAAGGCAGGGCTAGTGACCAAGGTGTTAGGGGAGCACTTTGGGACCCATGACCATAATTCTAGTTTTAAAATTGTTATGGAAAATAATAGGCCCATGGATTTAAAGTTATAAATTAGAGCAAGGCCAATTGTGATGGTATTAGACCAGAACTTTCAAAAGTTGATTGGGGGGAGGCTAATCACAGGTAAAGGGATGTCTGGCAAGTGGGAGGTTCTCAAAAATGAGATGACGAGAGTTCAGGGCCAGTTAGTGTGAAGGGCAAGGCTAGCAGGAGTAGGGAACACAAGAGATATTGAGGCAAGAACAAAGGAAGATGGCTGTGGCTAAACAGAAGCACCACAAGAGTACACATTGAAGTGGGTACTGACGGTCACTGTGGAAGAAGAATTGCCCTTCCCGTCCTGTCATCCTGTAAGGGAAGATTATCTGCAAACATTTCCCCCGCCTGCAGGAATAAAAAGACGCAATTAATACACTGCAAAGCTTTCTGTGATTCTCAGAAACATACCAAATCCAAAAGCTCATAATAACTTTCCTTCAGATAATATGTAACAATCAGGCTACCACTTGTCATTAGACAATGAGAGCTGCACAGTTGAGTGGGTTTGTCTAAACGGCTATGTAGCGACCAGGAGAATGGATTAGACTGAGGGAGAAATTGCAGAATGCGGGGAGTGAGGGGCAAGAGTGGGATCAGACTAGGAGGGATATTAAAGGCTGCAGGGAGTGAGGGGGAAAGTGGGATTAGACTGGGTGGGAAGTATTAAAGGGAGGGAGATGATTCTGGGGTGGGATTTTAAAGGATTGTTAAGTGAATCAATGGGAAATGTCATGCGCTGCTGTTGTTTATGAATGGTATCATGTTACAGTGCAGGGTTTGCTTTCAGGTGCACAAGGATAGATATCCCAAGAATGGATAAGGCTATGGGATGTGACAGTTGGCAGCTGTTTTGGATAGATGTTGAACAGGGTTCTGGCTCGCACTAAGCCTTTGGCCAGTCTTCCCCCTTGCCCAACGCATTT
>NC_057739.1:2156821-2162048 GCF_004010195.1 Chiloscyllium plagiosum
ACAGCTGAGCCTCGGATCGATGCCTCGAATTCTTGACGAATGGCTACTCCCTACTGTTGACTCTATTATGGGATGTGAGCATCACTGGCTAGGCCCTGGAGGAATACACTATTGCTCTCGTTCTACTACTCTACAGATCCTAACCTACAATATAAGTATTTTTCCTAGCTCAAGAAATACAAAATTGAGAAGTTCCTTCATTCAGTCTTCC
The DNA here is from genome assembly GCF_004010195.1 of Chiloscyllium plagiosum. Lineage (NCBI taxonomy): Eukaryota > Metazoa > Chordata > Chondrichthyes > Orectolobiformes > Hemiscylliidae > Chiloscyllium > Chiloscyllium plagiosum. The sequence continues at coordinate 2,157,033 of NC_057739.1, forward strand.
AAGAGAACAAACAGGTTTCACCCTGATGTGACAGCAAGGCTTTTTCAGAAACAGAAGTGATCAGGTAGACAAAACCTTCCTTGCAGGCTCCCCACCCCCACTGAAGACCATTATAAACTCCAAGTCCATGTTCAAACATACCCAACAAGAGCTTTCCAACAATCACAAGTCATGTGATTCTAGGAAAAGCTACTTTTTAAGCAAGCACCAAAGCCTATGTTGAACTTCTAATGACCTCTTTAAAAGAATCCACTCCAGATATCTCCACAATCCTTCAAAATTTAAGACTTCAAAAAAAAAACAAATATGTAGTGTTATCATAACAGACTTTAAAACCTTCCTTAAAATCTATTTCTTCACCCATGGGCGGCATGGTGGCACAGTGGTTAGCACTGCTGCCTCACAGCGCCAGAGACCCAGGTTCAATTCCCGCCTCAGGCAACTGTCTGTGTGGAGTTTGCACATTCTCCCTGTGTCTGCGTGGGTTTCGTCCAAAAATGTGCAGGTTAGGTGAATTGGCCATGCTAAATTGCCCGTAGTGTTAGGTGAAGGGGTAAATGTAGGGGAATGGGTCTGTGTGGGTTGCTCTTTGGAGGGTTGGTGTGGACTTGTTGGGCCGAAGGGCCTGTTTCCACATTGTAAGTAATCTAATCTAAAAAAAACTAAGCATTTGGTCATTGTTTGTGACTTGGTGTCAAACCATATTTGATACTTGCTGCCCTGAAAGGCCTTGGGGTGTTTTATTATTTTAAAGTTGCTATGTTAATATAGGTTGTTGTCATGGTAAATAAATAAGTGGTATGCCCAGTAAAGGCATGCCACTGTTATCATATAGATACAATCCTGTGTAAGCAGGTAAGACCACTAGTATCTTGTCGCAGTTCAAGTAATATCTCTGATAACAGCCCTTCTATGCCGTTATAGTTTATAGTTTTTGAATTTTAATTTTGTTTTGCAATAGATGACGATTTTGGAAAGTCTTGAAACAAGAAGCCAGGAGCCTCACTAAGTAGGCCCAGAGTGATTGCAGATTTGGTTTGCGTTTCTGCTACTGGATCTAAGCAACATCAGCTTTTCTGTCCTGTCAGTTTATCAAATAAAGTTGTGTTTCAGAAAATCTCAATTTTGTTGTATTCCCAGTACTCCTAAACCTGCCCTACTTTGTAAGGACCGACTTTGCCAGGTGAGAAAATCTTATTACAGGGAAACAAAATAAGGAGATTTGGAAAAGATGCTAATAGATTTGGGAGGTGATGATATTTTCAAGGATTTTGGAGATGTGAAGGTTGTCAGCGATAGGGTAAGGGTTTTCAAGATGAAAGGATTGTCATGGTTTTCTAAGACAGGGTCCCCACTTATTTTTCGACATACCATGGTCTTGCATTTTCCTTTTCAGTTGCTCATAGGAGTCTTCCATTTTCCATTTTCAGTCATCACCATTCTCCTTCTCCCTCTTGGTCAATATTCCCCTAATCTTCCTTTAATTGCTTCCTTCTAATGCCAAGCCAATTTTGCTGCCGTTTCTTGAAGATTTTCGCAAATAATCTTTTCTCCTGCACTGTCATGGTCAGATCTACATGTGACTCCTCACCCATAATCATGTTATTGAGTTATCCACCTAATCCCCATTTCCCTGCACTTGGCCCACATTCTTTGAAACCTTTCCTATCCATGTATTTGTCCAATTGCCTTTTAAGTGTTGTTAATGTACCCGCCTCAACCACTTCCGCTGGCAGCTCATTCCATATGCGCACCACCCTCTGTGTAAAATAGTTGCCCCGCAGGTTCCCTTTTATTCTTTCCCCTCTCACCTTAAACTGATGCCCTCTAGTCCTCGATTCCCCAACCCCAGGGAAAAAGACTGACTGCATTCACCCTATCCAGGCCGCTCATGATCTTATACACTTCTATAAGATCCTCCTCAGTCTCATACTCTCGAAAGAAAAAAGTCCGAGCTCATCCAACCTCTCCCTATAACTTAGACCATTGAGTCCTGGCAACATCCTTGTAAATTTCTTCAGTATTATTTCCAGTTTAATAACATCCTTCCTATAGCAAGGTGACCAAAACTGAACATAATACTCCAAGTGCAGCCTCACCAACATCCTGTACAACTGCAACATAACTTCCCAACTTCTATACTCAATGCCCTGACTGATGAAGGCCAGTGTGCCAAAATACTCACTGCCCTGTCTCCCTGTGACTCTACTTTCAGCGAACCGTGCCCCTGAACTCCAAGGTCCCTCTGTTCCACTACACTCCTTAAGGCCCTACCACTCACCATGAAACTCCTACCTTGACTTGACTTTCCAAAATGCAAGATCTCACAATTATCTATATTAAACTCCATTTGCCATTTCTTGGCCCACTTCCCCAGCTGATCAAGGTCTTGCTGAAATTTCGGTGAACTTTCCTCACTGTCCATGATACCGCCTATTTCAGTGTCATCTGCAAACTTACTAACCATGCATTCTCATCCAAATCATTAATACAGATAACAAACAGTAAAGGGCCCAGCACTGGCCCTTGAGGCACTCCGCGAATCACAGGCTCCTAGGGCTGATACAAACTGTCCTCTGAACTGGCCCAGCAAGCCACTCAATTCGAGGGCAGTTAGGGATGAACAACAAATACCAACTCTGCCAATGACGCCCACATGCCACGCAATAATTTTAAAAAGTCCAGAGAATCTCTTCATTTTTCCCTTCAGCTGAGCCACTCTGTCCATCTTCAGAAACATATTTCAACACCTCCTAGTCTTTGGATCTTCACTTCTCTCGAACCTTCCAACCCTGTACAACAAGCCACAACAAATTACAGTGTTGAGAATTATTCTCTTGACACCCAGTTCTCATTCCTACACTTAGAAACCTTCATGAAAACTATGTTATCCGCCTTCTGGAATTTGATTAACCAAACGAAATACTCCCTGCCTGCATCCTTCAGGTATTTGAGATTCCTCTGTACTTGCAAAGTGATCAAGTGAAAGCAGAATCCCTTGCCTGAAGGTTAGCTCACTGTTGTTATTTTCCTAACAATACATTAATAGTGGGGTACAGATATATCCTTGACATCAGTGCAATGGAGCATTGTGACCTTTCCTTCTATTTCCGTGTGCTAGGAATTTGGAAAGCTACTTTGTGCTGGTATTTGCTGGTAAAGGGAATCTATGCGACACAGTTTATTCTGGAAAGTTCTGTTTTAAAGGGAGCCTGATTTTCCACCATATCGGACTTGAAATGTGAACTCTGTTTCTCTCTCCACAAAGCCTGTCAGACCTGCTGAGTCTCTTCATCACTTTCTGTTTTTAGATATTTTTTTAACCAACCTGATCAGAGATGGTAAGATGCACCTCTGGAGCAGGTGGGGCTTGCACCCAGGCCTCCTAGGCCAGTCGAAGCAAGCTCTCCTCATCGGACTGTCCTGCCAGTGTATTGGTCCAGAGAACATTCATGCTACTCCCTCCATGCCAAGTATGGCTTTTCTTTACAGTTTGGTGTCCTTTTGGTCTCCTTACCAATCAATACTCCAAACATTGTCTCATCTAGACCCTGTAGGTTTCCTAAGGACTGTCTCTATTCTTTTCTGTGTTTATTTAAAGTATGGACTGAAATAAGAAAGGGCTGCTTTAAGAACCAGTGTTGGAAAGGGTGGCTGTATGTGTGGAAAAAGGTAATCTGACACTCATGACAAGCATCATGTAAACAATTGTTTGGACAAGCAGCAATTGAAGTTTGAGTTGTAAATGGTTTGAAGCCAAAGGGCTATATAGGGGCAGCTTTTTCTGGCAACAAGAAGTTGATTGATAACTGGTCACTAGTCCTTGGACCAATGACACAGATGCTGTTGCCTGCCAACAACTGTGTCATTGGTCTGAACTGCTTGGAGCTGGGAGCAAGTAACAGAGAGACAGACAGAGAAGTGTTCAATTCTCTTTTGGCTTTGGAACAGTCTCTCTGTTCTCTCTGTCAAAACTCACTTTGAAATTGAACAAAACCAGTTTATTTTTCCTGCAACAGTTATTGTGTTCTCTGACTTTAACTGATGAGTCAGAGACCATTTATAAATGATCAGGCCACCTTGTGTCTCTTACCATCCAGTGGACGAGCCTAGAGAAAGATGACTGAAGCAATGTGCTAGCAAGCAGAAGAGTCACTAAGATTACCCCAGCCGTATAACTTGGGAACAAAGTCTGAACTCTTTTTTCCAGATTTTTCCCTCTGCCCAATAATCTATGTAATGTTGTCTGTTTGTCTGTGTGTGCAAGAGGGAGTTTATAAGGGAATTATAAGAATTAGCAGTGTTGTATGTTGGCGATTTATAAGTATTGGCAATAGTTAGAGTCTAATGATTTTTTATATACATATTTTTATTAGAAATTTAACATTTTTACAAGTTTACAAAAATAAACAATACTCTCAAATATAAACATTGATATACAATTAAATCAAATATACAATAGCCAAAATTTAACAAAAGAAGAAAGAAAAAAAAAACCCGAAAAAGAAAAAAAAACTCAACTATCTACTAATCTAACCTACAACTAACCAGAGTGTATATTTAAGTCTCTTACATGCTCGGAATGTGTTAACATCAGATGTAATAAAACCCGTATTCGTGCGGGATTCCTCTCCTAAGGGGCCCCGGACCAGCCAGGTTTGTAATCTCAATTAAATAAAAGCCCTTGTTAGGATAGCCGAAATATCTGTATTTATGTAATTCAAGAAGGGCTGCCATATTTTATAAAATAATTCGGTCTTTCGGTGCACCATATTTGTAAGGAAGTCAAGGGGAATACATTCCATAAGTAGTCTGTGCCAATTTGAAAGTCCAAGGGGGCCCTCCGCCACCCAGTTCATCAAAATATTTTTCCTTGCACAGAAAGAAAGAATAGAAAATAGTCTCTTCCCGTACGTGTCCAGGGAGGGAAAGTTCGAAAAGCCCAAGAGGAGAGATACGGGGTCCACTTTAATTTCCGTTCCTAAAATTTCTATCAGGGTACTTGCTACTTTAGTC
>NC_057739.1:2163897-2171917 GCF_004010195.1 Chiloscyllium plagiosum
TTTCCAGCATCTGCAGTCATTGTTTTTACCTTGTTGATTTTAACCCTACTGCGAATCCTCTTGCAAGGATGCCTGCCTTGAAGAAGTTTTCCTCCTCTCTCTACAAGAATCTCAGGGAGTCTCTCTCTCACTGCAACTCCCAGGTCATTTCCTCAGCCCTGAAGCAAGGGCTTTTGCCCAAAACGTCGATTTTGCCTGTCCTCGGATGCTGCCTGAATTGCTGTGCTCTTCCAGCACCACTAATCCAGAAGCTATTATGAATGATTTGGTGAGTGTGATGGGGGTGGGTGACCCACTTTACCCAAGTCTTGGGAAGAGCACTATAGACTCAGACTTGCTGGGTCGCCGCCATCTTGGATCCCCAGAGTCTAATGATTTTTAATAGTCATAGAGTCATAGAGTTGGACAGCATGGAAATAACTCGTTCATGCTGACCAGATATCCTAAATTAATCTAGTCCTATTTGGCCCATATTCCTCTAAATTCTTCCTATTCATGTATCCATCCAAATGCCATTAAAATGTTGTAATTGTACCAGCCCCACCACTTCCTCTGGCAACTCATTCCACACACACACCACTCTGCATGAAAAAGTTATCCCTTACATTCTTTTTAAACCTTTCCCCTTTCAGGATGTAGTTTGATCACTGGGCTGGAAGGTTCATTTTCAGTCGTTTCATCACCATACTGGGTAACATCATCAGTGAGCCTCCGGATGAAGCTCTGGTGGTATGGCCTCCAAGTTTCCTTGGAGTGGTGATGCCATTTCCTGTGGTGACATCATTTCCTGTGGTGATGTCTTTTCCTTTTTTCTCAGGAGCTGGTAAATGGGATTCAAGTCAATGTGTTTGTTGAAAGAGTTCTGGTTGGAATGCCATGCTTTGAGGAATTCTTAAATCTTCCCAACTTGCTTTCCCCTTTCATTTTAAACCTATACCCTCTTTTGTTTTGGGCTCTCCTCCCTGGGAGAAAATCTTTAACTATTTCCCCTATCCATGTCCCTCATGATTTTATAAACCTTTATAAGGTCATCCCTCAGTCTTTGAAGCTCCAGGGAAAATAGCCCCAGCCTATCCAGCCTCACATATTTGTAAATCTTTTCTGAACCCTTTCAAGTTTCACAGCATCTCTCCTATAACAGGGAGACCAGAATTCAACACACTATCCCAAAAGTGGCCTAACCAATATCCTGTACAACTGCAACATGACCTCCCAATTCAAAGCACTGACCAATAAAGGCAAGCATACCAAATACCTTCTTCACTATCATATCGACCTGGGAATCCACTTTCAGTGAACTATGAACCTGCACTCCAAGGTCTCTTTGTTCAGCCACTCTCCCCAGGACCTTATCATTAAGTGTGTAAGTCCTGCCCTAATTTCCCTTAGCAAAATGCAACACTCCTGAGCCCATTGGTCCAACTGATCAAGGTCCCATTGTACACTGAGATAACCTTCGTTGTTCAGTCCATCACCAATTTTGGTGTCATCTGCAAACTTGCTAACCGTACCTCCTGTGCTCATAAATAAACCATTCCTTCGTTTCTGCAAAGGTTCTATTCCTGAGAACCCCCACAAATAATGACATTCATGAGTGGGTAGCTCATTAAAAATAGGTTAAAGTGGCTAAGATTATCACAGATATGCAATTTTTGCCAGCGGACATTGATTTTTGTTATTACTTATTTTTGGCATGGATAATCAAATTCATGATTTTGTGCATCCAGAGGATTTGCTGTACGTAGTGAGTTTTATTCAATACTGAAAGCTGGTCTGTGCTTTGTATCAATTCTAATCTGAGAGTCAGGTAAGTTGAGGAACTTAGTGAATGTTATAAAATCTTTAACTTTTGTGATGACCCCAGGAAGTTTAGGTTCACTACCCGAGTGAGCCGTAACAAACCGCAGTAAGATTTCCTTGCTCCTGTGCTTAAACCTTCTCGCAAAGAAGACCAACATACCATCTGCCTTCCTCACACCTTGCTGCACCTTCGTGCTTGCTTTCAATGACTGGTTTTACAAGGGCATTCAGGTTCCTGTGTACATTGACATTTCCCAATCTACATATCCAGAAATTGACTTTGTCATGCATCTATTCTGCTATGCACCATCTATTTTAGGGTATTTCTGATGAAACGTAGACAAGTCTGAGGTATTCAGCCTATGAAAACAGTTCATTTCCAGTAGAGTTGGTTCTGATATAATGTGATAGTTCCATTCACGTGCGATCTCACATTATATGAAAACCGCGCAATAGCTACGCCATTTAAACGAATGGGGTGAGAATTGTGTTATAGTCAATGCATGTAAGCAAAGGTCGCGATTAACAAGTAACGGTTTAAATTCCTCAAATGCGTTAAAGCCAAAACACGTTGAAGAAACATTGTTTATTGCAGAACCGACTGTAGCTATCTCAATTTTAACGGTTTGCTTACACAATTCTGATATCGCCAAATCAAGGATCTGCAGCTCTATTCTTGCTTTGAACTTGGAAAGAATCTCCTCTGATTTACAATTTATGCACAGGAATTTCATGAACATCTTGCTGATGTTCAGGAGGTTTACCATGATTTTGTGGTTGTTGGAAGCTTTCCTGCTATTGTTCAGTGTGAGGTTTCATTGAATTATAGAGCTGGCTGCCTGGTAGACTTGTCACGCCTGTTTCTGGACTCGATGGTGCTATGTTTTCCCCTTCATGTGCTTTTTCAGCTCCCGCCCGTACCAAGTGGTGCCACAGTCTGTATCACAGGTAGCTCTAAAGGCCAGGTTTTCCCTTTCTCTTTACACCTACACTTCACTGGCCCAATCTAAATCAACTAATCTCATATGTTTCCTATTGATCCTATGGTCCCTGTAAATTACAGTCCCAGAAAGAGTTTTGTCTGGAGTTTTGTCTGTGACCTCCTTTGCAGATTGCTGGTGTCATGCCAAGTTAAATTTGATGTTCCCCTGATGTTTGCAGCATCTTTGACACACTGCACCTGATCCTATGGTCCCTGTAAATTACAGTCCCAGAAAGAGTTTTGTCTGGAGGCAGTGTGTGACCTCCTTTGCAGATTGCTGGTGTCATGCCAAGTTAAATTTGATGTTCCCCTGATGTTTGCAGCATCTTTGACACACTGCACCATGCGAAATACTTCTTGCAGACTAAGAAAAACAACTATTGATCAAAAATTTCTGTCTAATCTTTACCTTTCCAACTTGATTCTGCCATAATCTGGCTTTGTTGGAAAACCTGTGTGATATTTTAACAAATGCCTTTTGGTCATCCTCACACACCGCATCATCAATCCTCTCTGCTACCTCAACAAATTGGTTCATGGTTTGGCTTGAACCAATCTGTACTGGACTTCCTTAACTATTGAGGCTTTCGAACAATGAAAACTTCATTTTGTTTTGGATTAGTTTCTAGCAGCAGACCAGGCACTGACATTAAATGGATTGGCCTGTGAGGATACATCTACATGCTTTCTTGAAGGTTGGTAACATCCCGACTTTCACAATGACAATGGCAACCTCATCTTCCTACATAAAGACCGAAAAAACCCATTCATCAGCCGTGCCTCCATTCATAAGCCCCTTTCTGTCCATAACCAGACTGCCCTCACTCGTTTATCATCTGTGTGTCAGAAAAGTGTGAAAGGTGAAGGCCAGAACACAGAAAATGGATCATGTTGTGTGAAATACGACTTTTTGGGAGTTGGGTAATTTCAGGTCATGGACCGTTGTATAAGATTTGGAGTTTGCATAACTTTGATTTACATAAGAAGGATGTCCGTGTGGAGCAGGCATCCTCCTCTGTCCCACAAATGCATGTTGTTACTTTCTGTCACGTTATCCGGAACGGTTACCAGCCACAACTTCATAATCCAGGCCATTAATCACACACACATGTTGTTTATCCTGGCCGCATGCATAACAATTGGCTTTGCTCTCCTATCAGATTTTTTGCAAATTTAAAATGCAAAAAATGTGAAAAATAAAATATCTGGTACACAGACTGTTCGAGGAATAGCTCTTTGGGGAATAAGAGGTTAAGGAACATGATTCCACAAGAAGAAACAGCTGTATACACACAGACTCTCTGAGGTACAGTCCCCCACACGCACTGACTCTCACTGGGGTACAGTCCCCCACACACACTGACTCTCACTGGGGTACAGTCCCATACACACACTGACTCTCACTGGGGTTCAGTCCCACACACACTGACTCTTACTGGGGTACAGTCCCACACACACTGACACTCACTGGGGTACAGTCCCACACACACTGACACTCACTGGGGTACAGTCCCACACACACTGACTCTCACTGGGGTGCAGTCCTACACAAACACACTGACTCTCATTGGAGTACAGTCCCACACACACACTGACTTTCACTGGGGGACAGTCTGACACACACACACACACACTGACTCTCACTGGGCTACCGTCCTACACATACACACACTGACTCGCACTGGGGTACAGTCCCCCACACACACTGACTCTCACTGGGGTACTGTCCTACATACACGCTAACTCTCACTGGGATTCAGTCCCACACACACTGACTCTTACTGGGGTACAGTCCCACATACACTGACACTCACTGGGGTTCAGTCCCACACACACTGACTCTCACTGGGGTACAGTCACACACACACTGACTCTCACTGGGGTACAGTCCCACACACACACTGACTCGCACTGGGGTACAGTCCCCCACACACACTGACTCTCACTGGGATGCAGTCCTACACACACACACTGACTCTCATTGGAGTACAGTCCCACACATACACTGACTTTCACTGGGGGACAGTCCGACACACACACACACTGACTCTCACTGGGGTACTGTCCTACACATACACACACTGACTCGCACTGGGGTACAGTCCCCCCCACACACTGACTCTCACTGGGGTACTGTCCTACATACACACACTGACTCTCACTGGGGTACAGTCTCCCACACGCATTAACTCTCACTGGGGTTCAGTCCCACACACACTGACTCTTACTGGGGTACAATCCCACACACACTGACACTCACTGCGGTTCAGTCCCACACACATTGACTCTCACTGGGGTCCAGTCCTACACACACACATTGACACTCACTGGGGTTCAGTCCCACACACACACTGACTCTCACTGGAGTCCAGTCCCACACACACTGACTCTCAGTGGGGTCCAGTCCCACACACACTGACACTAACTGGGATACAGTCCCACACACACTGACTCTCACTGGGGTACAGTCCCACACACAATGACTCTCACTGTGGTTCAGTCCCACACACACTGACTCTCACTGGGGTACAGTTCCCCACACACTGATTTTCACTGGGGTACAGTCCCCCCCACACACTGGCTTTCACTGGGGTACAGTCCTACATACATGCACTGACTCTCATTGTAGTTCAGTCCCACACAAAAACATTGACTCTCACTGGGGTACAGTCCCCCCACACTGACACTCACTGGGGTACAGTCCCACACTCACTGACTCTCACTGTGGTTCAGTCCCACACACACTGACTCTCACTGGGGTACAGTCCCACACACACACTGATTCTCACTGGGGTACAGTCCCACACATACACAGACTCTCACTGGGGTACAGTCCGACACACACACACTGACTCTCACTGGGGTACAGTCCCACACACACTGACTCTCACTGGGGTACAGTCCCACACACACTGACTCTTACTGGGGCACAGTCCCACACACACACTGACTCTGACTGGGGTCCAGTCCCACAGACACACTGACTTGCACTGGGGATCAGTCCCACACGGACTGACGCTTACTAGGGTACAGCCCTAGATACACACACTGACTCTCACTGGGCTACAGCCCTAGATACACACACTGACTCTCGACTCTCACTGGGCTACAGCCCTAGATACACACACTGACTCTCAATGGGGATCTGTCCCACACAAACAGACTTTCACTGGGGTCCAGTCCCACACACACTGAATCTCACTGGAGTTCAGTCCTACACACACTGACTCGCACTGGGGATCTGTCCCACACAAACTGACTCTCACCGGGGTACAGTTCCACACACACAGTGACTCTCACTGGGGTACAATCCCACACACACTGACTCTCACTGGGGTCCAGTCCCACACACACTGACTCTCACTGGGTTACAGTCCTACATGCACTGTCTCTCACTGTGGTACAGACCCACACAACTGACTCTCACTTAGATGTGTCCCACACACACTGACTCTTACTGGGGTATAATCCCACACACACAGTGACTCTGACTGGGGTACAGTCCCACGCACACACTGACTCTCACTGGGGTTCAGTCCCATACACACTGACTCTTACTGGGGTACAATCTCACACACACACTGACTCTGACTGGGGTACAGTCCTACACACATACTCTGACTCTCACTGGGGTTCAGTCCCACACACACTGATTCTCAATGGGTACAGTCCCACACACACTGACTCTCAGTGAGGTACAGTCTCACACAAACTGACTATCACTGGGGTACAGTCCCACAAACACTGACTGTCACTGGGTGATAGTCCCACACACACTGACTCTGACTGGGGTACAGTGCCATGCACATACTGTCTCTCGGTGGGATACAGTCCCACACACCCACTGACTCTCACTGGGGTACAGTCCCACACACACACACTCTCACTGGGGTACAGTGCCACACACACTGACTCTCACTGGGGCTCGGTCATACACACTGACTCTCACTGGGGTACAGCCCCACACACACACTGACTCTCAATGGGTATCTGGCCCACACAAACTGACTCTCACTGGGGTACAATCCAACACACACTGACTCTAAATGGGGTACAGTCCCATACACACTGACTCTCACTGGGATTCAGTCCCATACAAACTGACTCTTACTGGAGTATAGTCCCATACACACTGACTCTTACTGGGGTACAATCCCACACACACACTGACTCTGACTGGGGTACAGTCCCACGCACACACTGTCTCTCACTGGGGTACAGTCCTACACACATACTCTGACTCTCACAAGGGTCCTGTCCCACACCCTGATTCTCACTGGGGTTCGGTCCCACACACACTGACTCTCACTGGGTACAGTTCCACACACACTGACTCTCACTGGGGCATAGTCCCACACACACTGACTCTCATTGGGGTTCAGTCCCACACAAACTGACTCTCACTGGGGTACAGTCCCACACACACACTGATTCTCACTGGGGTCCAGTCCCACATACACTGTCTCTCACTGTGGTACAGACCCATACACACTGACTCTCACTGGGGTACAGCCCCACACACACACTGGCTCTCACTGGGGTCCAGTCCCACACACACTGACTCTCACAGGGGTACAGTGCCACACACACTGACTCTCACTGGGGCTACAGTTCCACATGCACTCTCGCTCACGGGGTACAGTCCCACACACATTGACTCTCACTGGGGATCTGTCCCACACAAGCTGACTCAAACTGGGGTACAGTCCCACACACTGACTCACTGGAGTACAGTCTCACACACACTGATTCTCACTGGGGATCAGTCCCACACACACTGACTCTTACTGGGGTATAGTCCCAAACACACTGACTCTTACTGGGGTACAATCCCACACGTACACTGACTCTGGCTGGGGTACAGTCCCAAGCACACACTGTCTCTCACTGGGGTACAGTCCTACACACATACTCTGACTCTCACAAGGGTCCTGTCCCACACCCTGATTCTCACTGGGGTTCAGTCCCACACACACTGACTCTCAATGGGTACAGTCCCACACACACTGACTCTCACTGGGGCATTGTCCCACACACACTGACTCTCACTGGGGAACTGTCCCACACAAACTGACTCTCACTGGGGTACAGTCCCACACACACTGACTCTCACTGGGGGTCTGTCCCACACAAACTGACTCTCACTGGGGTACAGTCTCACACACACTGACTCTCACTGGGGTACAGTCCGACATGCACTCTCGCTCACGCGGTACAGTCCCACACACACTGACTCTC
>NC_057739.1:2172417-2194348 GCF_004010195.1 Chiloscyllium plagiosum
CAGATTTATTTGAATTCACAAGCGTTCTGCCCCCAATCATCAAGTGAAGTGAGAGAGAAGCGCGCTGGCACAGGATTTATCAGCAGAGAGATCAAAAGATCCCACAATTTATGTGAGTGAAGCATCAACTGGTCAAATAATAAGTCTCTGCAGATGATCAGGAGTGTCAGACAGCGTGAGTAAAGTGTCAGCAGCTTATTAACAAGTGAAGGGATGATATATAATCCAATGAAATGAGGCAGAGAGATCATTACAAAAAATTAAAAATGAGGTGGTGCTGGAGTCAAGCCAAATGACTGCAATAACATAATAGATATGAGTCACATGTTGAAGGTCGAACCAAAGTAATAAGTAATCCAAAACTGTACAAACTAATTAACTGCCAGATTAAATAAATCAAACTTTCAAGTTTTAGTTCAGTCGGTGATCACTTATTAATTTTCTGTCACTTTTCCATGACATCATGGTAAGTTGCATTTCATGGTACATTAGAATTTAAGACCCCACTCAAGTAAACAATACAGTTCATATTTCAAGAGTTACTACTTATCATCCACGATAATGTTATTTATACATCATGTAGACCTACTACCCAGATATCACTTATTCAACTAGCATGACCAAAAAAATGATGAACCTTAGATCACTCTCATTGGCCTTAGATCACTCTCATTGTGAAATCTTCCTGTGTGCAAAGTGACCACCTTGATTGCCCATATAACTGATTCATTGTAAAATACTACTGATGAGGTGCTAGATACACAGTCCCATGTATCAGTTGTATAAGACTACAAAAGGGGAGGCAAGAGTTCGGGAAAAAAACAGGCCAATCAGCATGAAATCAGGAATTTTATAAACTGACTATTCTCGGCAGAGGTCAGAGAAGTTAAAGGTTTTGCCGTGCTCCAGACACCCAATAAACGTTGATCCTTGGGTCATCCAATTGGATACATAATTGGCTTAATGGCAGGAGAGAGGGGGTGGTGGGGGAGGATTGTTTTTTGGACTGGAGGCCTGGCACCAGTGTGTTTCACAGAGATCAGTTCTGGGTCCTCTTTTGCCTGCCATTTATATTGATGATTTGGATAAGAATACAGAAGGTATGGTTAGTACGTTCGCAAAATTGGTGGCATAGTAGACAGTGAAGAAGGTGTTCTGAGATTATAAAGGGATCTTGATCAAATTGGTCAATGGGCTGAAAGAATGGCAGATTAAGTTCAATCTGGATAAATGTGATGTGTTGTGTTTTGGTACAACGAACAAGCGTAGGGCTTATACAATTAACGGTAGGGCCTTGGGTAGTGTTGTAGAACAGAGGGACCTCGGGGTGCAGGTACATAATACTTTAAAATTTGCATCACATATAGACAGAGTGGTTAAAAAGGTGTTTGGCACACTTGTCTTCCTTGTTCAGTCTTTTGACTACAGGGAGTTGGGATGTCATGTTGTGCAGGACATTGGTGAGGCCTCTTCTGGGATAATGTGTCCAGTTCTGATCGCCCTGTTATAGGAAGGACATTATCAAGCTGGAAGTGGTTCAGAAGAGATTTACCAGGATGTTACCTCATATGATTAGATTAGATTAGATTACTTACAGTGTGGAAACAGGCCCTTCGGCCCCACACCGACCCTCTGAAGAGCAACCCACCCCGCTACATTTACTCCTTCACCTAACATTACGGGCAATTTAGCACGGCCAATTCACCTACCCTGCACATCTTTGGACTGTGGGAAGAAAGCGGAGCACCCGTAGGAAACCCACGCAGACACAGGGAGAATGTGCAAACTCCACACAGACAGTTGCCTGAGGTGGGAATTTAACCCAGGACTCTGGCGCTGTGAGGCAGCATTGCTAACCACTGTGCTACCGTGCCGCCCATATGGAAAGTTTGAGATATAAAGAAAGGCTGGACAGGCTGGAATGTGTTTCACTGGAGCTTAGGAGGGTATAAATAGAGTTCATGGTAGTTGTCTTTTCTCTAGGATGGGGGATTTGAAGACTAGGGGAAACATTTTTAAGATGAGAGGAGAAAGATTTTAAAAAGACATGGGAACAAGTTTATTTACATGGCGGGGTGGTGCGTGTGTAATGAACTTCCTGAGGAAGTGGTGAATGTGGGTACAATTACAACTTGAAGACTAGGGGAAACATTTTTAAGATGAGAGGAGAAAGATTTTAAAAAGACATGGGAGCAAGTTTATTTACATGGGGGGTGGTTCGTGTGTGTAATGAACTTCCTGAGGAAGTGGTGAATGTGGGTACAATTACAACATTTAAAAGATATTTGGATATGTGCATGAATAGGAAAGGTTTGGAGGGATGGGGGCTAGGAGCAGACAGATAGGAATAGTTTATGTTCAGCATGGACTGGTTGGACCAAAGGGTCTATTTCCATGCTGTATGACTCATGGTGACTCAGTGGTTAGCACTGCTGTCTCACAGCGCCAGAGACCCGGGTTCAATTCCAGCCTCAGGTAACTGTCTGTGTGGAGTTTGTACATTCTCCCCGTGTCTGTGTGGGTTTCCTCCGGGTGCTCTGGTTTCCTCCCACAGTGCCAAAGATGTGCAGGTCAGGTGAATTGGCCATGTTAAATTGCCCCTAGTGTTCATGGATATGTAGATTAGGTGCATTAGTCAGGGCTAAATATAGACAAATGGGTTTGGGTGGGATACGTTTCGAAGGGTCGGTGTGGACTTTTTCAGCCAAAGGGCCTGTTTCCACACTGTAGGGATTCTATGACTGTCTGAAGTGTGATACCTGCCCAAGGGTTCACAAATCTTGACAAACCCTGGCTCATGTTTGCACCACGCTGTACTCACCATAGAGTTTGACCGTGATTTTCCTCCTTTGTTGAAGGAAGAGGATTGCATAGTTGGAGTAATCCGTTTCAGCAATGACAATGTCAGTCTTAATTCCACGATCTGTAATATGAAGCAATTGTGATTGTAATGGTGGCTACCGAGAAGTCTGTACAAGTCATCTGCTTTAGGGGAGGGAAGGGGAATAGAAGCTGGAACTGGTAGAAAAAGGATTTTACATACTTTTCCTGGAGAATCTCCCAGGAGTTGCATCCATCTTATAGTCTTGTTTTATGTCCCAGCACAGTCCATCCCTGGAAGAGAGGAAAGGGAATCAAAAGGGGAATGTTGCTTTCAGTTGGTAACATGCTGGGAACGGATCAGAAAGCTTACTCCCTCAGGGGCTGGAGTTCCTCACTTCCCGCAGAAATTCTACTGATGTTTCACCATTTGACCGTACAACATGCTGAACCTGGTAAGGTAAACGGTGATCGCTGAAAACAGTGTCTCATCCAGATCTGGAGACATTACACAAAACACTGAAAATGTCCTGAGGATGCTGGAAATAAGTAACAAATACCTAAATTGCTGGAAAAACCCAACAGGTCTGGCAGCATCTGTGGGCAGAAGAATTGGATCTGTGAAGCTCTTAAAAAGGGTGACTGGATCCGAAACGTTAACTCTGCTTTCTCTCCTTAGAGGCTGCCAGACCTGCTGGGTTATAGAGTCATTGAGGCCTACAGCATGGAAACAGGCCTTTTAGCTCAACTTGCTCATGCTGCTCAATTTTCACAATTTACACAAGTCCTAATTGTCAACAATTGGTCCCTATCCCTTCCTACCTATCCAATCATTGTACCAGTCTAAATGTTTCCTAAATGATTAAATTGTACTCGCTTTCACCACTATCTCCGGCAGCCCATTCCAGACACCCACCTTCTATGTGGAAGAATTTCCGCTACGCATTAGATTAGATTAGATTAGATTACAGTGTGGAAACAGGCCCTTCGGCCCAACAAGTCCACACCGACCCGCCGAAGCGAAACCCACCCATACCCCTACATTTACCCCTTACCTAACACTACAGGCAATTTAGCATGGCCAATTCACCTGACCTTGCACATCTTTGGATGGTGGGAGGAAACCGGAGCACCCGGAGGAAACCCACGCAGACACGGGGAGAACGTGCAAACTCCACACGTCAGTCCCCTGAGGCGGGAATTGAACCCGGGTCTCTGGCGCTGTGAGGCAGCAGTGCTAACCACTGTGCCACCGTGCCGCCCACATTCTAGCTTTAGACTGAGGGAAAAGCTGTTGGCTATCTACCTTGTATAGTCCTCTCATGATTTTATGGACTTCTATAAGGTCACTCCTTAACTCTCCTCCACTCCAGGAGAAAAAGTCCCACTTATCCAGCCTCTCTTTATCCAGATCTTTTCATCACTATTTCTAGTTTAATAATATACTTTCTATGGTAGGGTGACCAGAGCTTCACACAGTACTCCAAATGTGGCCTCATTAACATCTTATACAACTGGAAAAAGACCTCCCAGCCCCTATAGTCAATGCTCTGTCTGATAAAAATGCTGAAAGCCTTCTTCACCATCCCATCTACTTGTGACTTCACTTTCAAAGAGCTATGAACCTATACCCTTAGATTGTTTTGATCTATAACACTCCCCTGGGCCATACCATTGACTGTTTAAGTCCTGCCCTGGTTTGACCCACCAAAATGCAATAACTTGCATTTACCTAAATTAAACTCCATCTGCTGTTCCTCCGCCCACTGGCTCAGTTGATAAAGATCTCACTGTATTCCCAGATAACCATCTTCACTGTCCACTATACCACTAATCATGGTGTCATTGCAAACTTACGAATTATACCTCCTAAGTATTCACCCAAATCATTTTGATAAAAGATGAATAACAGTGGACCCAACACTGATCCCCTTGGCACACCTCGGGTTCCCTCCTGCATGTAAGAATCTGGGTTTGAATTTACTTTTTTGCCAAGAGGTATGTTTATGGAATGTTATTGTATTGGAACAGTTAATTCGTAATGGTTACTGTATCGAGTCCATTAGGTTTTCTAAAAGTTAGGTTATTCTAAATTCTGATTTCTTTTGTTTGTGTTTCAACTGTAGTATTTAATTACATTCAGCCATGCTTGAAGCTGAATGGTTTGACCATCATACCTAGAACACCCACTTTGTACCTGCCTTTAAAATAAGAAAAGTTAGGTTCTAGGTTAACCTTGTTGACATAGTTTGAGGGGGATCTGGCCTGGTCCACAACAAACCTTACTCAACTATCTACCATGCAGTACTTTGTCAAAGGCCTTGCTAAACTCCATGTAGACAATGTCTACCGCACTGCCCTCATCTATTTATTGACCTTCAGAAAGTCAATCAAATTCATGAGACATGATCTCCCACCTACAAAGTCATGCTGACTATCCCAAATGAGTCCTTGCCTCTCCAAATGCCTATAGATCCTATCTCTCAGAATCCAGTGTGACAACTTACCCACCACAGATGTTAGGCTCACTGGACTATAGTTCACAGACATATTTTTCCAGAAATTTCTGTTTTTGTTTCTGGAGACCTTACTTCAGGACTTCAAAATTTAAATGGAATGTGGGCATCACTGACTGGCGCACCATTTATTGCCCATTCCTAATTGCCCTGGAGAAGTGCAATGATGTGGAGTGACAACAGAAGAGATTCACAAAGATCCTGAGACCAGAAAAAGTGAAGGTTCTTTTATTAAGAGAAAGAGGGCTGACAAGACATCAATTGAGTTGCTCAATATTAAGAGAGGTTGAATGGATAGGTATGGAAAAATTTCTTTGTCCAAACAATGAGTTAGTAAGCAGAGTGCTCCTGATGTCATTTCATGTCATGAAATTTGTAAAAGAAAATAGAATATATGATCCAACATAAACTGACAGGATACAACATGGGACTGGGGCTTAGAGGGACTCTAGATATTAGCACAGAGTGTGTTGGCAATAAAGAGACCTAATAAGATCCCAAACAACGGAAAATAGCCCAGATCTCTGCAAGGGATTGAGTTTGCATCAATTCCTGATCCTTTCAACCTCAGAAATGGAGTCAAATTCTGGGACTGGGAATAATGAGAACTACACATGGGCAAAGCAGTTAAGTGTCAGCTTAGGATAATGACTGGAGAGTTTGAATTAGGCCCCTGAGTTATGAGAGCTTGCAGAAACCGGTAATGTTTACATGGGGGTCGGGAGGACTGGACATTGATCCGAGTAAAGGGTTCAGGATCTTACATAAGAAACGGACAAGTGAATTGACCAAGCGCGATGCTCTTAATCATTGTTGCTTCATCAGAAGGCCAGCATTAGCCCCCTATCCTTTATAGAAATAGGGATTCTGCCAAGGTGACAGCATCGTAGCAGGAGGATCCCTGAGGAAAGTCTCTTCCAAAGTGTTTGTTTCATTCATAGATTACACGCAAACATACATATTAAAATATATATTAGGAGCAAGAGAAGGCCATTCAGCCCTTCAAGCCTGCCTTGCCATTCAGTTATGGTTGATCTGATTACAACCTCAACTCCACGTTCCAGTCTATTCGTTACATCCCTTCACCCTCCCCTTTCTTCAGAACGATCAATCCACCATTCAGTTTCCTTTTTAGGAAGTTGTTTCCAAAGACTCCTAATCTTCTGAGAGGAAAAAAAAACTGCCTCTTCTTTGTTTTAAATGGGAAACACCTGATGTTTAAATGGTGAGCCCAAGTGCTCAATTCTCTCAGGAGAGGAAACATATAAGATTCAGAGGGGTTTCGACAGTCTGGGTGTGGAGAGGAAATGTCCCTCAGAATTGTATACCTTTCAAAATGCCTCCCCCCCCCTTTACTTTTCTAAACTACAAAAGATACAGCCTAGCCTTTCCAATCTTAGTCTGGTATTTATCTCTGAGTTGTTCCCAACACATTTATATCCTTTGTTAAATGAAGTGATCAATATTGTACACTGTTCCTCAGATATAATGTCACCAATGTCCTGTATAACTGCAAGGCTTAAACCCAATAATAACATTCTCTTAGCTTTGCTAATTACTTTCTGTACCTGCATCATAGCCTTCTGTGATTCATACAATAGAATGCACAGATCTCTCAACATCTCAGAGCTGTGCAATCTCTTACCACTTAGATTATATGCTGCTTTTATATTCTTCCTCCCAATATTGACAATTTCACATTTTCCCATAACATACTCCATTTGCAATTTCTGTTATCTATATCTTTTTGTCAGATCCTTACTTCCTCTTCACAACTGTCCTTCCTATCTGTGTGCCATCATCAAACTTTGCAGTTATACATTTTGTACCTTCATTTGAGACATTTATATAAAATGTAAACAGTTAAGGTGTCAGCACTAATCCCTCTAATACACCAATCTTACATCTTGTTAACTTGAAAAAGAGAAGAAAGTGAGGACTGCAGATGCTGGAGAGTCAGAGTCAAAAAGGGTGGCTCTGGAAAAACACGGCTGGTCAAGCAGCATCTGAGGAGCATTCATTCCTGATGAAGGGCTTATGCCCAAAACATCGATTCTCCTGCTCCTCAGATGCTACCTGGCCTGCTGTGCTTTTCCAGAGCCATCCTTTTTTGACTCTAATTTGAAAAAGACCCATTTACACCTACTCCCTGCTTCCAGTTAGTAAACTTATCTTCTACCATTTCCTGACTTTCTCAAAGAACTCCAATAGACTGTTCAGACATAATTTACATTTCACCAAACTATGTTTACTGTGCCTAATTATCTTAAACTTATTCAAGGGGCTGCTATAACTTCTTTCATGAAACTTTTAACATTTTTTTCCCACCACAGAGTTTAACAGCCATAGTTTAACAACTAACTGGCCTGCAGTGGGGAGGTGTGGCTCATATAGACTAGTTAGTTAGAGACCTGAAAAGGGGTGAAGCCTATGGGGTTTCACAGGAAGGGATAACAAGAAAGGGATCTGCATGTCTGGGGCCTCACTGATACATGGAGCTGGATTCTGGAAACCCCCTTTCATCGTGCTGCCTTCCATCGTGCAGAAAATCAAATCTGTGTGATAGGAAAGATAAAGTCTGCGATCACACCCAGGTGAGTGGGGTAAGTGACTCAACCGATGAGGGAACACACTAAGTGAGGCCCTTTAAAGGGCAAGATTACGCATAGACCCATGCACCGTACAGCACACAGACTTGCAGAATCCTAATCCCTCGTGGCCCTGATGGGTTAGCTCTCCGTGCACTTCGTTCATACTCACACTTTGAACAGAGAGACCAAGAGTGCCAATGGTGCCTTGTTCCCCTTCCTGTCACGTTGCAGCAAGCTCTCAACACAGATGGTGCATGGATAGTAGGAAAGGTGATGGCGATGGTATTAGTATCACGGTGACATCTGTTACATTCAGGGCTAGACAGAGGCTCAGGCAAACAGATGCAGTGCAAAACTACTTACATTTGTGAAACTGTGAAAATCAAAATGCAATGCAGTGTCACCTGTGCCATCAATGTGCTCTTAAAAGGTTGATTTTTTTCGATCCCTTCACTCTGTCTCAGCACAGTCTCAGTTTCTGGAGCTCGCGTACAGGGAGCCTGCTCAGTAGAGGAGCCAATTGGCCCTGGAGGTTTGGCCTGGTGACCCCAGGGGCGCTTGTGTGTAGCATGGTCCAGATATGTGGAGGTTGACATGACAGAGGCAAGTGAACCCTCCTTGGCTTCAACTTCCAAGGGTTGGAGGGGAGGAGCAGGCAGAATGGAGGTGAAGGGCCTAGTCGCCTCGAAGGGTCCTGAATGGCAACCTCTTATTAAAGGTCTCTGTCGGTCATCTTGGATGTCTCCTGGCACTTCCCTGCCTCCGTGAGTGACCGAGGGCTGGATGATGATGTTTAGCAGACTCCAAGGCTGCTGGACCTGGTTCTCCATGGCAGCCACCAGGCAGTTGCATGTTTGGGACAGTTTGGTCCCCATAGCAGAGCTGTACTCCCGCAACTACTTGGTAACAAGAGCCATTGCCATCCATGTACTGCCTGCTGCTTCTGTTCCTCCCTGGCTACTGTGATGAAGCCCTTGATTGCTGACACCACAGGGTCCTGTCCTGCTTGGGGCTGAGCATGTGCTTGGTCTCCTGTAATCCTCTCAGGACGTGCCAGCATCCTGAGTCTTTTCTTCCTCAGCCACTTCCGGAGGTGTCACAGTGAGATGCTCACCAGATTGTGGTCCCAAACCTTCTGCCCCTGAAGTTCCAACCGAGATGTCAGTCTGACTCGCTGCAAGAGGCAGTCTGACCATTGCTTCCTCTGAAGCCTCAGATCCCTTTTCCACAGAGGTCACTTTCTGAGAGACCAGCTCATTTCTCCCCAGAGGTCATGGACATTCCACTGTACCTGGAGGACACAAGATAGAGAAGGCAATGCAGCTAATGATTAGACATGGCCTGTAATGAATGAGACTGATAGTGGGAGCACTCTGAGAATGGCAATGAAATGAAGAATGGTGCTTAGTTTTGATACTGGCAAGATATGGATGTCCTGGAATTCCCAGTCATCTTCAGCGAGCGATTCTATCCTCATAGACACCCCTCCATACAGCTGCAGAGGCAGACTGGATGTGAGGTAGCAGTGAGAGAGAGAGAGAGAGAGAGTGCATCATCAAACCTGCTGCTGTGGAGGTGAGTATTGACCTTCTGTGGCATTGCTGGTGGCTTTTCTGCACCACTGAGAAAGCACTGATCCAGGTGGAAGCTTCGAATGAGGCTGCCAGGGTCCTGTGCCCACACTAATCCCCTTACTTCTGTCCAAGGCCCCAAGGGATCCTTCCACATCCGTCAGAAATTCACCTGCACCTCTACCAAAATCAGAGAACATCTCTGGGACACCTGCAACCACCCCCCCACCCCCACCCCCATGGCTGAACACTTCAACTCCCCCTCCCACTCCATCAAGGACATGCAGGTCCTGGGCCTCCTCCATCGCCAAACCCTTATCGCCTGACACTTGGAGGAGGAATGCCTCATATTCCGCCTCAGGACCCTACAAATGCACAGGATCAATGTGGATTTCAACAGCTTCCTCATTTCCCCTCCCCTACATTATCCCAGTCCCAAGCCTACAACTTGGCACCACTCTCCGGACCCGTCCATCATTCCCTCTTCTGACCTATCACCTTCATCCACCTATCGCATTCTCAGCTACTGTCTACCTAACCCCACCCCCTCCAATTTATCTTTCAGCTCCCCAGCCCTCAACATCATTCCTGATGAAGGGCTCCGGCCCGAAATGTCGATTCTCCTGCTCCTCGGATGCTGCCTGACCTGCTGTGCTTTTCCAGCACCACACTCTCGACTCTGATCTCCAGTAGCCTGCAGTCCTCACCTTCTCCTGCCAGGGTCTGGAGTCATGGCCTCGTCTGATGGTCCTTTGGGAAGAGGATGACCCTCCTCTGGACCACCTTCTCCATATCACTTGGAGAATTGCAGCACCATCTTCCTGTTTTTAACAGATTCAGACCCTTGGCTAGTTGGCAGGATGTGGATGGTTGAGCAGGGTGGACTCAGATTGTCAGTGCTCATCTGGGTACACAGCTGCCTCTTACTCATAGAGCAGGTGCCAGGGATGCAGGCTGCTTAGGAAGGTATCCGTTGAGGGGTGAGTGGTTCCAGGAACAGTGCATTGTATGATAGAGCTGGAATTGGATAGGAGTGAGGTCAGAGTGAGTAAGTGACTGTCCCTGGGGGAGGTCAGAGTGAGTGACTCTCCCTCCCTTTTGGGGCAACACGGTGGCAAATTGCCAGGGTCCTGGGTTCGATTCTAGCCTCAGGCGACTGTGCAAATTTCACACAGACATTCTCCCCGTGTCTGCGTGGGTTTCCTCCGGGTTTCCTCTCACGGTCCAAAGATGTGCAGATTAGGAGGATTGCCATGCTAAATTGCCCACAGTGTTGTGACACTGATTCGCACTGTGTGAAGAATAAGGGAATTAAAGGAAAAAAATTAACTCTCAAAATGACTTTGTTTCTACTCACAGTTTGCGTAATGTATTGATGCGAATATCTTGATTCTGATTGGTTACCTTCATGGTAACTGCCTCCAGTCGGTGGTTGTTAAGCTTGAGGTAGCCACACATTGACCCAACGGAAATGAGATGCCACACTCCTGTGAACTAAAATTAAAAGCCTTATCAAACACTCTTACAGCAGGTATGGCATAGAAACTGTATGAAGCTCTCCCTGGGCTATTCAAATCAACTTAAATCTGATGTGTAACCCTTTGAGGCCATAAAATGTGGAGAACTAAGTCAGCCATTCAGCCCATCTAGTCTGGCTCTCCATTCAATGGCTGATCTGATAATCCTCAACTCCACTTTCCTGCCTTTTCTCCATAAGTCTTCTGTGGTGAAGAATTCCACAGACTCACAACCCTCTGAGTGAAGAAATTGCTCCTCATCTCTGTCTTCAATGTGCACTCCCTCATTCTGAAATTGTGCCGTATGGTCTTCGACTCTCTCAGAAGGGGAGACAACGTTTCTGCTTCTATCCTGTCAAATCCCCTCAGACTCCTGTATGTTTCAAAAAAGTCACCTCTCATTCTTCCAAATTCCAACGAGTACATGAGCACATGAACATGACAGGGCTGATGGGCTTAAGTGCAAGGCTCATCAAGCAGGTGAGCTTAGAGCCTGATCAGTACACGGGACTATGATGTTGTGGCCATTACAGAGACCTGCTTGAGAGAGGGACAGGACTGGTTGCTCAATGTTCTAGAGTTTCATTGTTTTCGATGAGATAGAGAGGGAGACAAAAGAGGTGGAGGTACTAATCAGAGAGAATATCACAGCTGTTCTCAGAGAGGACATAATGGAAGGCTCATCCACTGAGGCAACATGGGTAGAGCTCAAAAATAAGGCAAGTGCAATCACTCTGATGGGATCATGCTACAGGAGATTGAATCACTAAGATACTGAGGAACAAATAGAATCCCTACAATGTGGAAATATGTAGGCAAGTTATAGAAAGATGCAAAAACAACATGGTTGCCATGGTGAGTGACTAACTTCCCCAATGTTGATTGGGACTTCCATAAAGCAAGAGGCTTAGGTGGGGCAGAATTTGTGAGGTGCATCCAAGAGGGTTTCTTGAAACAGTATATGGAAAGTCCAACTGAAGGAAGAGCCATACTGGGCCTTGTATTGACTAATGAGCTTGGCCAGGTGACTGACCTTTCAATGGTAAAACATTTTGGAAACAGTGATCACAACCCCTTAAGTTTTAAGATGGCTATTTTAAGAAGGATAATTCAGGACCTTGCAGGAAGGTACTAAATTGGGGGAGGGAAAATTTATGTAAGTATTAGATAGGAGCTAGGGAGTATTAATTGGGAGGAGCTGTTATCTGGCAAATCCACTTTTGACACAGGGGCATTTGTTTGAAGACCTGCTAATCTGAGTTCAGAACTGGCATGTTGCAGTCAGGAGGAAGGATAAGGATGGCAAGGTTTGGGACCCTTAGATAACAAGTGGGGTTGTGAATTTAGTCAAAATGAAAATGACAGCATATGTAAGGTTTAAAAAGCTAAAATCAGAAAGGGTCCATGAGGAATAAAAGAAAGCAGGAAAGAACTCAAGCATAAAATTAGGATAGCAAGGAGGGACCATGAAATGACTTGGCAAATAGGGGTAAAGAAAATCACAAAGCATTTTATATATACGTTAAAAGCAACAGAATAAACTGGGAGAAGGTATGCCCATTCAAGGATAAAGGAGGGAACTTACGCTTGGAGGCAGAGACTATGCACAAAATCCGAAATGAGTATCTTGTGTCAGTATTCAGTAAGGAGCAGGATATTGAGGTTAGTGAGATTTGTGTGAGGTGCGCAAATATGCGAGGGTGTTTTGAAGTCAAGAAAGAAATGGTATAAAGAGCATTAAGGTGGAAAAGTCCTCAGGGCCCAATGGTGTCTACCCCATGTTATTGAGAGAGGCAAGAGAAGGGACTGCTAGGGCCTTGACCACGATCTTTGTATCCTCCCTATCCGCAAGAGAGGTCCCTGAGGACTGGCCAGTGCATAATATGGTTCCACTGTTCAAGAGGGAAATAGGGATAATCCAGGAAATTATAGATCATTGAATCTCATATCGGTGGTTGGGAAGCACTTGGAGAGGATTATTAGGGATAGGCTTTACGTACATCTGGAAAAACATAGCCTAATTAGGGAGAGTCAATATGGGGCTTTGTGTGGGGCAGGTCATGTCTTACTAACTTGATTGTTTTGAGGAAGTAATGAAGGTGATCAATAAGGGCACAGCAGTGGATGGTTTTTACATGGATCTTACAAGGCTTTTGATTAGGTCCGTCATGATAGGCTCATGTTGAAGATCAAGATGCATGGGATCCACTTGGCTGCTGAAAACACAGAGTATTGCTGGAAGGGTGTTTTCAGTTTGGAGGCCCATGACTAGTGGTGCTCTGATGGGATCTATGCAGGGACCTCTGCTATTTGTGATTTATATAAATGATTTGGCTGAAAACATAGCTGGGTGGGTTAGTAAGTTTGCCGATGACATAAGGATCAGTGGAGTTGTGGATAGTGTCGAAGGCAGTCAAAGGATACCACAGACATGGGTGGAGAAATGGCAGGTGGAGTTTAATCTCGACAAGTGTGAGGTGTTGCACTTTGGGAAATCAAATGTTAAGGTAGGTTTACAGTTAATGGCAAAACCCTTAATGGCATTGATATACAGAAGTCCTAGTCCATATCTCCCTGAAAGTGACCACTAAGTAAATAGGGTGGTAAAGAAGGTGTATGGCATGCTTGCCTTTATTGGTCAGAGCACTGAATACAAGAGTCAGGAAATCATGTTGCAGCATTATAAAACTTTGGTTTGGCCACACTTCGAGTATTGCATTCAATTCTGGTTGCCACATTACAGGAAGGATGTGGAGACTTTGAAGAGGTTGCAAAAGAGCTTTACCAGGCTTAAGAGGTTGTGAGCTAAAAGGAGAGACTGAATGATTTCTCTGGAGTGGCAGAGGCTGAGGGGAGACTTAATAGAAGTTTATAAAATTATGAGAGGCAAAAATAGGGTTAACAGTCAGAATCTTTTTCTCAGAGTTGAAATACTAGAGGAGAATTGTTCAAAGGGGCTGTGAGGGGCAGGTTTCTTACATAAAGAGTATTAGGTGCTTGGAACATGCTGCTGGGGGTGGTGGTGGAGCTAGATACAATAGGGTGTTTAAGGGACTTTTAGGTAGGCGCATGAATAGGCAAGGAATGGAGGGATGTGGACAGGTAGAAGGGATTAGCTTAATTTGGTGTCACATTTGGCACAACGTTGTGGGCTGAAAGGCCTGTTCCTGTCCTGTAGTGTTCTAAGTTCTATGCCCAATCTACGCAACCTCTCCTCATTAAACAATACTTCCATACCCTGGTATCAGCCCGTGTGAACTGCCTCCAATGCCAGGTTTGCCTTTCCCTTCTTTTTCTCTCTTCCTCTCCCTGAGTCCTGCCTCCAATGTACTCTATTCACATATGTTTCCGTTCCAGTATATCTTTCCTTAAATAAGAGCCCCAAAGCTGTTCATGTTATTCGAACTGTGGTCTGATTAGTGCCTCATATTGTTTTAGTAAATCCTCCATATGTTTCTATTCTATTCTCTTTGAAATTAAGGCTGATATTTCATTTGCCTTTTCTAGTATCCACTGAACTCAGGTGCCAACTTTTTGTGATGTATTGTCAAGGACTCCAAACTCCATCTCCTCTGCAGATTTCTGTAGTCTTTCTTCATTTAAATAATATTCAGCTTCAACACTGTTCCTGCCAAAGTGCGTAACCTCACATTTTTCTTCCTACCAAGAGTTCGCCCACTTGCTAAATCTGTCCATAATGCTGTGTGTCATCGTCATCCTATTTCCAATGGAATATCCGCCACCTTGGCTATAAAACATTCACTTTCCTCATTCAAGTCATTAATTTATGTTGTAAATAACTGTGGGTACACTGATCGTTGTGACATACCACCAGTCACAAGCTGTCATCTTGAAAATGCCTTCTTATTGCAACTCTCTGTTCTCTATTAGATAGCCAATCCTTTATCCATGCTGATATACTATCTCTAACACTGTAGGCTCTTATTTTATTAAGGAGCCTAATTAGTAGTACCTTTTCAAACATCTTGTGAAAATCCAAACATATCA
This sequence comes from Chiloscyllium plagiosum, assembly GCF_004010195.1. Classification (NCBI taxonomy): domain Eukaryota; kingdom Metazoa; phylum Chordata; class Chondrichthyes; order Orectolobiformes; family Hemiscylliidae; genus Chiloscyllium; species Chiloscyllium plagiosum. The sequence continues at coordinate 2,187,441 of NC_057739.1, forward strand.
CTTCCAATGTTTCACCTTTATTGATCCTGCTTGTTACCTCCTCAAAGAATTCTATTAAATTTGGTAAACATGAATACCCCTTCATGAACCATGCTGACTCTACCTGTTTGTAATTTGTATTTCTAAATGCTCTTCTATTACATTCTTTATAATAGATTCTATTATTTTCCCAATAATCGATGTTGAGTTAGCTGGACTATTGTTACTTGTTTTTATCTCCTTCCCTTTTTAAAGGTGTTGTATTGGCAGTTTTCCAAATTTCTGGGATTTTAAAATGAAAAAGGAATTCTGGAAGATTACTACCAGTGCATCATTTTCTCTGTGGCTGCTTCCTCTAATATCCCAGGATATATCCCATCTGCTCTTAGGGACTTATCAGTCTTTAGCTCTATAAGTTTCCCAAGTACTTTTTTTCTCTAGCGAAGATTATTGAATTTGTTTCCTCTCCTCCTTTTGCCCCTTGAATATTTAGATTAGATTACATTACATTACAGTGTGGAAACAGGCCCTTCGGCCCAACAAGTCCACACCGACCCGCCGAAGCGCAACCCACCCATACCCCTACACTACCCCTTCACCTAACACTACGGGCAATTTAGCATGGCCAATTCACCTGACCTGCACACCTTTGGACTGTGGGAGGAAACCGGAGAACCCGGAGGAAACCCACGCAGACACGGGGAGAATGTGCAAACTCCACACAGTTAGTCGCCTGAGGCGGGAATTGAACCCGGGTCTCTGGCGCTGTGAGGCAGCAGTGCTAACAACTGTGCCACCGTGCCACCAACGGCAGACATTTAGTAATTCTGGAATGTTATATGCTTTTTTTTAACTGATGTGAAGCATTTATTCAACTCCTCTTCCATTCCCTGGTTCCCATTATTATTTCCCCAGTCTCATTCTCTGGTGGGTTTATTATCACTTTGGCTTCCCTTTTCCTGTTCATGTATTTAAAAGAATGCTTCCAGTCCATCTTGATATTATTTAGAGTCATAGAGATGTACAGCATGGAAACAGACCCTTCAGTTCAACTTGTCCATGCCGACCAGATATCCTAAGCTCTTTTCTCCTTTTCATTGGTCACCTTTCCACGGTTTTTAAAACTGTTCCATTCCTTTGGTTTAACAATGGTCTTTGCAGCATTACATACTCTTTCTTTCAATCTGATGCTGTCCTTAACCTCCCTGGTTAACTATAGTTGGCTTAGGTCCTTCCTAAAACCTTTACTCCTCACTAGACTGTATGTCTTTGCTGTGCACCATGAACTATTTTCTTCAATGTCTGCCATTGTTAATCAACTAGCTTTGCTACTAAATTTCTTTCCCACAGCAGGCCTGCAAGTTGTGCTCTCAATCCTTCATATTTTAGCTTAGCACAATTGCTTCTGACCCAACTTCCTTCTCTCAATCTGAATATTAAATTCTACCAAGTTATGGTCATTGTTTCCTCGGGATCTTTTGCTCTAACATATTTATTAAACTTATTTTATTATACTTCACCAGATTGAAAATAACTGGATTCCTGGTTGGATCTACAACATATTGTTCTAAGAAACTGTCCTGATGACACTCTATGGATTCTTCTTCATGGCTTTCTCTGCAAATCAGACTATCCCAATCAACATGAAGGTTAAAGTCACCCACAAATAATGTACTGCTTTTGTTATATACTACTACATGGAGACAGACAGCCAAATCATATCAATCTTCCTACTTCTATGTACACAACACAGTTGAAATAAAATCTTTAAAGACCCTCAAAATTGACCCAGAAGACCAGAAGCTATAGGAGCAGAATTAGGTCATTCAGTCCATCCAGTCTGCTCTGCTATTTGGTCATGGGTGATGTTTCTCAAGCCCCATCCTCCTGCCTTCTCTCCATAACCCTTGATCCCCTTACTAATCAATAACCTACCTACCTCTGTCTTAAATGCACTCAATGACTTGGCCTCCACCGTCCTCTGTGGCAATGAGCTCTACAGATTTGCCATGTTCTGGCTGAAGAAATTCCTCATGTCGGTTTGAAAGGTTCATCACTTCGCTCAAAGGCTGTGCCCTCGGGTCCCAATCTCACCCCTTAGTCAAACATCTTCTCCATGTCTATTCTATCCAGACCTCTCAGAATTCTGTAAGTTTCAGTGGGGTCCCCCCATCATCCTTTTAAACCCCATCAACTACAGACCCAGAGTCCTCAATTGCTCCTCATATGACAAGCCCTTAATCCCCAGTATTGTTCTTTTAAACCTCCTCTGAGGCCCCTCCACTGCCAGCACATCCTTCCTTAGATATAGAGCCAGAAACTGCTCACAATATTCCAAATACGGTCGGACTAGAGCCTTATACAGCCTCAGCAATACATCCCTACTCTTGTATTCTGGTCCTCTCAAAATGAATGCTAACATCGCATTGGTCTTCCTAAGAATCAACTAAACCAGCATGTTAACCTTATGAGAATCCTGAAGTAGGACTCCTAACTCACTTTGTGCTTCAGATTTCTGCATTTAGAAAGTAGTCTATGCCTCCATTTTTCCCACCAGAGTAGAAACCTCACAATCTCCCACATTGTATTCCAACTGTCACTTCTTTGCCCGCTCTTCTACCCTGTCCAAGTCCTTCTGCAGCCTCCCTACTTTCTCAACACTACCTGTCCCTCCACCTACCTTAGTGTCATCAGCAAACTTAGTTCCTTTGTCCAGATTATAAAAATATAACATGAATAGTTGTGATCCCAGCACTGACCCCATTGGAACTCTACCAGTCACCCATTACCATCGTGAAAAAGACCCCTTTATGCCCACTCTCTGCCTTCTGCCAGTCAACCAATCCTCTATCCGTGCCATCATCTTGCCCCTTACACCACAGACTCTTCTCTTATTTAGCAGCCTCCTGCACATCACCATGTCCAAGGCCTTCTGGAAATCCACATAGATCACGTCCACTGGTTCTCCTCAAAGAAATCTAACAGATTTGTCAGGCATGGCTTCCCCTTGATGAAGCCATGTTGACTCACCCCATTTTAAAATACTCTTCCAAGTATTTGTGACAATACTATGGATTTAAGAGATGTATTTTATCCTTTTGTTTTGAACAGAGATTTTAAGACAGAAATAATGAGCTATCTGTTGAAAACCCGTAAACAACTCATAAGACCTTGTGTTTTTTTAATTGGAACAATAGAAGCAGCCTACATGGGTGGGGTCAAGTTCAACCGAATCAGGATTTTTAGGTGTAGTTTTCAGTAGCAGCTGCTTGGTTCTTGAAGCTGGATCTAGAATCTTGGGATTCTCTTCCTGCTGCTACAATCGCATGTGAGACAATCTGTTTTACTGAATTTACCTTTTGTCAAGGGTGTGTTTATGGGATGTTACTATATTGGAACAGTTACTGTTTCGTAGATAACTAACCTATTATTTTATTAAATTTTCCGACAGACTTAAGTTATTCCAATTTCTTCTTTCTTTTTTTTGAACTATAGCTTATGCATAAAGTGTGTTTTGCTTCAGATCTGGTAGTTTGACCAATTGAATTGCATCCAGAATGCAACGCCTGACATTTGCTTTATAAATAAGAAAACGTTAGCATCAAGGCTATCTTCTTAATTTATTTTGAGGGGGTTTGATCTGGTCCATAACATATTCCACAATCTCAACCTTTTATAATACTCTAAAATCTTCCCAACGACTGATGTCAGGTTAACCAGCCTATAATTTCCAATCTTCTGCCTCCCTCCCTTCTTAAACAGGGATGTTACAATAACCATTTTCCAGTCCTATTAAAATCTCCACAACTCAAGTGCTTCCTAAAAGATTACCACCAATGTCTCCACAATCTCCTCAGTGGCTTCCTGTAGAACTCTGGGATGTAGTCCATCTGGTCCAGATGATTTATCCATTTTCAAACCTTTCAGCTTCCCCAGCCCCTTCTCCTTAGTGATGGACTTGACACTCACCTCTTCCCCCGACTCTCTTGAAGTTCTGCATTGCTATTGGTGTCTTCTACTATGAGACTGATGCAAAATACCTATTCAGTTCCTTTGCCATTGCTTTGTTCCCCAACACTACTTCTCCAGTGGTCCACTCTTGCCTCTCTCTTAATTTTTATATCTTAAAAAAAACTTTTGGAACCTTCTTTTGTATTTCTAGCTCACTTACGCTCTTTTTCATCACCCACCCCACCAACTGCTTTTTTTTAGTTGTCCTCTGCCGGCTTTTAAAGGTTTCGCATTACTTTTTATTACATTGCACACTTTGTCTTTTGCTTTTATGCTGTCCCTGACTTCCCTTGTTTGTGATCGTTGCCTTGTTCACTCTTGGGATGGATTTCTGCAGTGCCTCCTAAATTACCCCAGAAACTCCTGTCATTGCTGCTCTATCATGTCTTCTTTACTCGGCTCCCCTTCCAATCAACTCTGACCCCAATTGTCCTCACCAGACTGTTTGAACAGCCAATCTCAGACTTTGTGAATAATCAATTTTAGACTATGGGTTCATAGTTTAAACAAAAGTCTTATAACAAATTTAGCAGATCAATACAGGTTCTTCTGCTACAATGCGCGTTTCATTAACATAAATCCACTATAACGCTATTGATGAATTGGGGATACTGTTTCTAAAGCACAAACTTTGAAAGCTTGTATGGATTAAATCGCAATTCTTGCTCCAACAGTTTAAATGGTGCTTCTATTATGTGATTTTTCTTATAACATGAGATTGCATGAGAATGGATCAACTGCGTTATAGCATAACAAACTGTATTAAACAACAATCTAATTTGTGTCTATGATTTAACTTCAGATGTTTCTGTTTACACCCCTAGTCTAGTCACACAAAGGACAGACAAATGAGCACAGGGAAGGAATAAATTAACAAAACTGCAACTGATTATTTAAATGTTTCACATGTTGTGTTGTTCCATGGCATGTGTGATTGTTTCTTGGTTGATTTCTGAAGTCATTGATCAGGACCATCTTTTCAGTTCACTCCAAAGGAGTATCAGTATTTCCTATAACTTAACTTCTGTTCTCTGAACTTCCAGTAGCTGTTAGTGGGAAGTTAGGCAGGAAGCTTTCAAATTTTTAATGCTGTAGCATCAACAGCCATACTCCTTCTCTTAGGAAACTCAGTTCAAACTACCTATCCGTAGCCCCTACCTGTGATTAACCATCATGTTCTCTCCCAGACTTCCTAGCATTAATTCCTGGGTACTGACCTTCTTAGTGGCCAAACATCTGCTATCTGATGCAACATACTGCTCTCCATGATGTCAAAGACTCTGTACAATCCAACCTGCAATTAACTTCCAGCCTGGCTTCAAAAACAGTTTGTTCTTTCCTTTTTTGTTAAACATAAGCTGCTGCCCACAGCCCAAAGGTTGAGCTCACATTTCCAAATCAAAATTAATAAAAGAGTGCAATAAAAATAATTTAAAAATCAGTGACGGTTCTAACAACATGCCCTCATTATCTGATTTATTCGCTCTTCTCTTCTCTTCTCCTTCTAGTATCTACTTTCCTTCTTCATTTCTCACCTCAAAGCCACAGGTTAACAAGTAAGATCCTGCATTATAGACACACAGTTACAAGGAGATCAAACCTGGGAACTAAGTATTCAGGGATATGTGAATTTTCAAAAGGGCAGGCAGGAAGGAAAGGCTGGTGAGGTAACATTGTTAGTACAGAATGGAATAATGTAACATCAAGAAGTGATCTTGAATTGGAACGATAACGGTGGCACAGTGGTCAGCACAGCGTCAGGGACTCAGGTTCGATTCCAGCCTCAGGTGACTGTCTGTGTGGAGTTTGTATATTCTCCCAGTGTCTGCGTGGGTTTCCTCCGGGTGCACCGGTTTCCTTCCACAGTCCAAAGGTGTGCAGGTTAGGTCAATTGGCCAAGCTAAATTGCCCTTGGTGTTCAGGAATGTGTAGATGAGGTGCATTAGTCAGGGGTAAATGTAGAGTAATAGGGTAAAATGTGTCTGGGTGGGTTACTCTTCGGAGGGTCGGTGTGAAGTTATTGGGCCAAATGGCATGTTTCCACGCTGTAGGGATTCTATGATAATCCTTTTTCCTGCTATTGTTCTACATTTGCTTCCTCTATACCATCCTGATGCACTCTGGATATAATTTTCTAGAAAATGGTCCTCCAATACTGCCAATTCCTCTTGGGTGGAAGCCTTTATTTACCCTCTCTCAAACCTCACTCCCCTGTAATTAATTCAAGCCCTTTCTACAACCCAACTGTTTGATTATCAGGAACTTGGTCCCAGCACAGTTCAAAGTAAAGCCCATCACATCTCACAGTTCCTGTCTACCTCAGTATCGGGCACTGGCTTCAGTAAACTGGCACTTATTCAACCCTCATCAATCTTTGAACCATGCATTTAACTCATTGACTTTATTTACCCAATGCCAATTTGCACTTAGCTCTGGCAGTAATCCAGAGATTATTACTGTGAAGGTTCTGCCTTTTAATTTAACTCGTTGTTTTAGCTGTTCAAAATTCTTCAGCAGAACTTCCATTCCCATTCTCTCAATGTTGTTGGTACCAATGTGGATAATGGCTAATGGACCCCTCCCCTCCCTCTCCAAGTTCTTCTCCAGCTCCAAGGAAATGTCCTTAACCCTGGCACCAGGGAAGTGACAGAGCCTTCAGGATTCCTGGGCACAGCTGCAAAGAACCCCATCTCCCCAATTATACTGTCCCCTACCACAATTACATTCCTGTTTCATCCCCTCACCCCCCATATAAATCACTCCCTGTACCAAAATGCTGTGGTCAGTTTGTTCATCCTCCCTGCAGTCTCCACACTTGTCCACGTGGCTTGTAAGAACTTAATAACTGTTGGACAAATGCAGGGGCTAAGGCTTCTCAATTCTAACCCCTGGGTTCTCACACCTACCTCCCCTGCTCT
>NC_057739.1:2194848-2211821 GCF_004010195.1 Chiloscyllium plagiosum
AATTCCCGCCTCGGGCAACTGTCTGTGTGGAGTGTGCACATTCTTCCCGTGTCTACGTGGGTTTCCTCCGGGTGCTCCGGTTTCCTCCCACAGTCTAAAGATGTGCAAGTTAGGTGAATTGGTCATGCTAAATTGCCCATAGTGTTAGGTGAAGGGGTAAATGTAGGGGAACAGATCTGGATGGGTAGCTCTTCGGAGGGTCGGTGTGGACTTGTTGAGCCGAAGGGCCTGTTTCCACACTGTAAGTAATCTAATCTAATAAGGGTGTGGAATACCCTGCCTTCAACAGTAGTAGACTCGCCAACTTTAAGGGCATTTAGATGGTCATTAAATAAACATATGGATGACTATGGAATAGTGTAGGTTAGATTGGTTCCACAGGTCGCGCAACATCGTGGGCCAAAGGACCTGCACTTCACTGTAATGTTCTATGTTCTATAAGACTATTAAACCCTCCATTAAATCCTCATGTAATTTTCTCTGGTCAAAGGAGACAACTATGTATCTCCACTTGGATTAATGTCCTCATTGCTGGCATCATTTTGGTAAATCTCCTCTGCACCTTCTCCTAAACCTCCACATATTTCCCAAAGTGTGGTACACTGATTTAGATACAATATTCCAGCTGGGGAAAGGCAGAGCTTTACAAGGTTTAACATCACTACCTTGTTCATGTAACCTTTCCTCTGTTGATACAGATACGGTCACCATACATGTTTTTAAACTGCTATCTTAATGATTTCTTCAATGTTTTCATTAATTACAACCCCAGCACTCCCTGTTCTCACAATGTGTTTAGAACTGTACTTTTTATTTTATATTTTCTCTCCTCATTCTTCCTACAAAAACGCTTCAATTCAAACATTGTTGCCATAAATCCCATCGGCCAGGGGTCTATCTATTTCTCCAGTCTACGTCCCCTACAGTCTGTTATTATTCACCACACACGCTGGTTTCCAGTTGTCTGCACAGGTCTGAGATAATCCTGTTATACTGGAGTTATGACAGTGTTTCTGAATGAGACAGTTAGTCCAGCATGTCATCTGGCTCGAGCTGGATTTATGCCACCTTTAGGAAATGGTGAAGTTGTCGGTTCATGTCTCACGCCAGGATTTTGGCAAAGCATTCTAAACTGGGATTATAACGTTCAGCGAATACTGCGCTATCAGAGGTATTTCAGATGAGGCTGGAAACTTATGCTCTTGGAGGCGAACATAAATGATTCCACGGCACTATTTTGAAGAAAAGAATTATGTGTGGTGTTCTGGATATTATTTATCCCTCAATCAACATCACAAAATCAAGATTGCCTGATCACGATCACATGACTGTTTGTGGGAGCTTGCTGTGCGAGGATTAACTACAGCATTTTTCAAACTGCAACCGTGACTACACTTCAAAAGTACTTTACATGCCGTGAAGGGATTTGGGATCCCTGAGATGGTGAAAGACGCTATATTATTTTAAACGTTATTTTCTTTTTCTGCTATTACCTGCTGGACATTAAAATTGTTCTGTGCCTGGATCCTGTCGATGGGGTTGTCAATCCTTCGATTCGGCCTCTGAGACCTTGTGCCTCTGCTGCATGGGGAGAAGATCAAACAAAGTGCACAAAGGAAAAGGAGATGGATAGATCCCATGGTTTGGAAATAAGGCAGCTATCTGTCCAGCAAACTCTTTGGCATTTTCACTGCATAGCGCAGTATTAATACAGGACAAAGGTTAACACTGGTTTATCATTAAAGAAACTGCAGCTTGTTCTGACTCCCAGCCAAGTTTCCTTAAATATCCCTCAATCCTCATCCTCCCACAATCCCAGCTAGCCACCCTCTCTCCATATTACTCAATTCCACCTTCTTCCTGTTTTTTTTTTATTAATTCAGGTTGTGGATTTAGCTGTCTGGCCAGCATTTATTACCCCATTCCTAATTATCCGGAGGGCAGTTAAGAGTAAATCATATTGTTGTGGGTCTTTAATCACATGTAGCCCAGACCACATAAGGGAGGCAGATTTCCTTCCCTTAATGGACAAGGTTCTTTTTTACGACAATCAATGACCAGCAGCTGCCAAGGTGGGGTTCAAACACTTGTCTCCTGAATATTAACCTGAAGCTCTGAATTACTATTTTATTAGATATTTTTTTAATTAGATTACTTACAGTGTGGAAACAGGCCCTTCAGCTCAACAAATCCACACTGACCATATCTAAAAGGCATCTGGATGGATATATGAATAGGAAGGGTTTAAAAGGGATATGCGCCAAGTGGCTGGCAAATGGGACGAGATTAGGTTAGGATATCTGGTCAGCATGGACGAGTTGGACTGAAGGATCTGTTTCCGTGCTGTACAGCTCTATGACTCTGTATTTCCCACTCAACCATTACAATCAAGTCAGGGGATCAACTCCCAGTGGAAAGTGCAGGAGGATATATCAGAGGTAGCATCAGGCATATCTAAAAATACAGTGCCAATCTAGCTAAGCTATCAAACAGAATGACTTGCACGCCAAACAGCGTAAGCAACAAGTGATAAATAGAGCTAAACAACCCTATAACCAATGGATCAGGTCGAAGCTCTGCAGTTCTGCCACATCCGGGTGTGAATGGTGATGGACAATTAAACAACTCACTGCAGGAGCAAGCTCCACAAATAACCCCATCCTTAATGGTGGAAGAGTCCAACAAAAGATAAGGCTGAAGCTTTTGCAGCAATCTTCAGTCTAAAGTGCCAAATGTATGATCCATCTAAGCCTCTTTCAGTGGTCTCCAGCATTACAGATACCAGTCTTCACACAATTCGATTCACTCCACATGATATCAAGAAATGGTTGGAGACACTGGATACTGAAAAGGCTACAAGCCCTGACAACATTCCAGCAATAGTACTGGAGACTTGTGCTCCAGAACTTCCTGCAAAGTTATAATACTGACATCTACCTGATAATGTAGAAAATTACCCAGGCATGTCATAGCGTCATAGAGATGTACAGCATGGAAACAGACCCTTCGGTCCAACCCGATCTAGTCCCACCTGCCAGCACCAGGCCCATATCCCTCCAAATGCTTCCTATTCTTATACCCGTCCAAATGCCTCTTAAATGTTGCAATAGTACATGTATATAAAAAACAGGACGACTCCGACCCACCAATTACTGCCCCATTAGTCTACTTTAGATCAGTAAAGTGATGGAATGGGTCATCAATAATGCTATCAAACAGCACCTGCTCAACAATAACCTGCTCATTTACACTCAGCTTGGACTCTCAGGGCCACTCAGCTCCTGACTTCTTTCCAGCCTTGGTTCAAATATGGACAAAATAGTTCAATTCCAGAGATGAGGTGAAAGTGACAGCCCTTGACATCAGAAGGCTATAGCAAAACTAGAATCAATGTGTGTCAGAGACAAACTCTCTGCTGGTTGGAGTGTACCTGACACATAGAAAAATGGTTATGGTTGTTAGAAGTCAGACATCTCAGCTCCAGGACATCTCTGCAGCAGCTCCTCAGGGTAGTGTCCTAGACCCAACCATCTTCAGCTGCTTCATCAATGACCTTTCCTTCCAGCATCACTTAGCTGATGATTGCCCAATGTTCAGCACCATTTCGCAATTCCTCAGATACTGAAGCAGTTCATGTTCAAATGCAACAAAGTCTGAACAATATCAGCTTGGGCTGATAAGTGGCAAATAACATTTGCACTACAATGGCCATCTCTAGTAAGAGACATTATAACCACCATTCCTTGACACTCAGTGGCATTACCATCGCTGAGTACCCCACTATCAACATCCTGGAGCTTACCATTGACCAGAAACTCAATTAGACTTGCCACATAAACACAATGGCAACACGAACAGGTCAGAAGCTAGGAATACCGTGGCGAGTAACTTATCTCTGACTCCCTAAAGCCTGTCCAAGGCACAAGTCAGGAGTGTGATGGAATCCTCCTCACTTGCCTAGATGAGTGCAGCTCTAACAACGCTCAAGAAGCTTGACACTATCGAGTCAAAGCAGCATTGGTTGGTACCACATCCACAAGTATCCACCCCCTCCACTCACTGCAGAAATTCATCAAAGATCCTTAGACAGCACCTTCCAAACCAGGACCACTTCCATCTGGAAGGACAAGGGTAGCAGATACAGGGGAACATCACTACTTGCAAGTTCCCTTCTAAGCCACTCACTGTCCTAACTTGGAAATATAACACTGTTCCTTCACTGTCGCTGGGTCAAAATACTGGAATTCCCAATGCCAAAGGGCATTGTGGGTCAACCCACAGCACATGGACTGCAGTTGTTCAAGAAGGCAGCTCACCACTACCTTCCCAAAGGCAGCCAGAAATGGGCAATAAATGCTGGCCACGTCCCATGAGTGAATAAATAAGATCTGGATGCCCTAGTGCAGGAACTGCAGAAGCTTGTATGGAAGTACATCAACTAATCATGGAAGTTAATAAAATGTTCTGTTTGTGAGGGTAATTGAGTGCAAGAATAAGGAAGCTATGCTTCACTTATACAGAGCATTGGTAAGATCACAGTACTGGTTACCGTACATACGGAAAGATGTTCATGAATTGAAAGTAGTTCAAAGAAGGTTTACTCGACTAATATCTGGAATGAGGAGAAAGTGAGGACTGCAGAGTCAAGAGTGTGTTGCTGGAAAAGCACAGCAGGTCAGGCAGCATCTGAGGAGCAGGAGAATCATCATTCCTGATGAAGGGCTTATGCCAGAAACGTTGATTCCCCTGCTCCTCGGATGCTGCCTGACCTGCTGTGCTTTTCTAGCACCATACTCTTGACCAAAACCTGGAATGAGCAAATTGTCTTATGAGAAAAGGCTAGGCGGACTAGGCCTGTATCCTCTGAAGTTCAGAAGTGTCACAGGTGACTTAATTGAAATATAAAAGATCTTGAGGGGTCTTGACTGGCCGTATCCTTGTGGGAGAATCTAGAACTCGGGGCCACAGTTTAAAAATAAGGGGCTGACCATTTGAGATATAGAGGAGGAAAGACTTTTTTTCTCTCTCAGAAGGTTGGAAGTCTTGGGAATTCCCTTCCTCAAAAGGCAATGAGTGTGGAATCTTTGATTTGTTTTTAAGACAGAGATAGATAACCAATGAATTATCAAGGATATTCAGGATTACAGAGTTGAGGTGAAAAGCAGATCAGCCATGATCTTATTGAATGGTGCAGCAGACTCGAAGGCCTACTCCTGTTCCTCCTTCCATGTTCAGATGTTCGCCCTTTTGTCATATGCTTCAAAATGAATCCCATTCCCATACCCTCTCTCTATATCAGGTCTAGGATCTTAAGAATAATTTTGTTTCATCTGTATCCAATTTACATCATAATACTTTCAAAAATTAAACTAGTTTTGACCACATTACCACAAAATTGTAAATCTGTTGTTTTGGCATCATTTTTTTTCCATCAGCTAATACCATCAGTGGATTTTGTATATTAAATAATCAAAACACGCTATGTTCAAAGTAATGTTTTGTAAAATATTGCACAAGTGCTTCAGGAATGCAGCTGGAAATTATTCATCACACTTGAGTAAAAAACAAAATATCTTTCAGCACGTAAGAGTTATTTAGGCAACTGTAAAATTGGCCAGCAGCCAAACTGGTGCAGTCTTTTAATATTCTGTCTGCCATCAACACGATGAGAAACATTTCCACATGGAGCTGCATGCAACATCTCACAAAGTACTTCCTCAGAGCAGTAAAATTCTTCTCTAATATTTGATGCTGAGATAAATATAGCTTACTTTTGCATCATTAATTCAATTTCATAAGGCAATATTAATGTCATTAACAAAATGACATTGAAAATATATGATTCCTGAATGTAAGTAAAATTAGAAAACCAGTAAGTCAGTGAAAGTTGCAGGGGGGTGCATTTTGCTGATTACTTTAAAAATATAATTCTAAGCACCATTTTAGGCTGAGTTTTTATGTATGAAGTTTAATCCAAACAGAAAGCACATTACTCTCCAACCATTAAGTCAAACATGAGCTAAGAAACTTCCTACTGATTGCCACATAAACACTCTCTCAGTTGATTGTTCAGTCTGCTCCACGTTGAATACCACTTGGAAGATACACAGAGTTGTAAGAGCACAGAATAAGTGGGTAACTTCAATGTCCATCAGCAGGAGTGGCTCACTATCAGTACCACTGACCAAGCTAGTCATGTCATCAACAGCATAGCTGTGAGATGGAATCTGCAGCAGTAACCAAGAGGGAAAAACACAATTGAACTCATCCTTACCAATCTACCTGTCACAGATGTGTCTGTTTATGATGTGAAGGTGCCGGCGTTGGACTGGGGTGGACAGTTAAAAATCACACAACACCAGGTTTTATTCCAACAGGTTTATTTGGATGCACTAGCTTTCAGAGCGCTGCTCCTTCATCAAATAGCTGTGGAATGGGATCATAAAACAGAAAATTTATTGCAAGAGATTACAGTGTCATGCAATTGAAATTATATATCAAACGAACCTAGACTGGTGTTAAGTCTTCCATCTTTTAGAATGGGTTACTGGATTCACTTCATTAATATGTAAATCCCAGAACTTCTTTTAAGTCACATTCTCAAGATAACTTAAGGTTTTATAAAAGAAGAGTGACATCTCAGCTCAGACAATGCATTAAAGGTGTGAAATTAGAGTCTGTCTGTATCCTAATCTTGAGTCAGACTGGTTCTACTTCCAAGGTGGGAGTTCCTAATTACTACTGACGGTTCTCGGGAGACAAATTCCAGTCTTCACATTGGGCATACCCTCTCTGTTGCATAACCACTGTGCTTGATGGGATAGATTTCAAAGAGATCTAGCAAATCAACCCAGGCATCTAAGAGGCATTGGTGGCCATCAGAAGTAATGTTGTATTTAACTGCAATCTATAATCTGTTGGAACACATATTTATAAATTATGAGAATTGGAAGATGAAGTTTTGTACCATTCCTGGGTTGCAAAGAAATTATCATGTGACTTTTTCAAAACACAGATGTCAGAAGGTCAAATGAAGTGAGGATTGTGTGCTGGTTACAACAAACCAAGCGACTTTTGAGAGAAACGTTTGAAAAGGGAGATGAGTGAATGCTTAATGGCCTATAATTGGAAGTCAAAACGACTGAGTTTTGAAGGGTGCCTAGCAACAGCCTCTGGACATTTAGTTTCTATTCTGTCACTCAATATTCAGCATTATTTGCGACTCCTCAGATACTAAATAATCTGTTTCTATACACAGCAAGGCCCAGACAATGTCTAAGCTTGGACTTGTAAGACATAGGGAACATTTGCACCACACAACTGTCAAGCATTGATCAACTCCAACAGGAGAGAGCCTCCCCTTGATATTCAATGGCATTACCATTGCTGCAATCCCCAATATCAACTTTCTGGTTGGTAAGACTGACAGAAACTGACCTGAGTCAGCTATATGAGTACTGTGAGGAGCAGGAAAATCAATGTTTTAGGCAGGAGCCCTTCATCTATTCCTGATGAAGGGCTCCAGCTGAAACGTCCATTTTCCTGCTCCTCAGATGCTGCCTGGCCTGCTGTGCTTTTCCAGCATCACTCTAATCTTGGCTCTGATCGCCAGCATCTGCAGTCCTCACTTTCGTCCATATAAGTGCTGTGTCTAAAACAGCAGGTCCAAAGGCTAAGAATGCTGGAGGGAGCAACTCGTGTCTCCCCAAAACCTGTCCACCATCTCCAAGATATATGAAAGGACTGTGGTGAAGTACTTTCTACTTGCCTGGATGGATGTAGTCAAGAAGCTCAACACCATCCAGGGCAAAGCAACCTTCTTGATTTACACCACATTCACTACCTTTAACATTCAATTGTTGCACCACTTTCACACAGTGTCAGCAGTGTGTACCATCTACAAGCTGCCTGTAGCAACTCCTTAAACAGAAACGTCGAAACCCATGACCACTACCATTGAGAAAGACAAGGACATCAGATTCATGGGAGTATTACCATTATCATATTCTCCTTTATGCCACACACTATCCTGACTTGGAAGTATATTACTGACCCTTCAGAGTCACTGGGTCAAAATCCTGAAATTCCCTCTTTAGCAGGGACAGTGAGCACAATATGGACTGCAACAGTTCAAGGAGACAGCTCACTAATACCTTTTCCAGGACAATTCTGGATGGACAATAATTCCAACAATGCTCACGGTCACTGAATAAATAAATAATCCATTGGAAGTGCCTCCAGGTATTTCAAAAGAAGTGGTAAGCAATGTTCTAACATTCTGTGGTCTTCCTTGAATTAATGTAAAGTTAAATACATAACAGGATGGATCTAGATGCAGCAATTTTAAAAATGACCTATGGGCAAACTGAATAGATTTGTGGTTGTGACCCAGTGAAACTGTCAGGCCTTGCTCTTTCCTAATGGAGACACTGAAGCGACATCTGACATTTACACATATGCAGTTAAAGACAGAGATGAAGAAGCTGTTGTCAGTGATTTGTTACTCCAGAGACTGGACATTGGGATCCCCCCCCCGATGGAAGCCTTTGACACAAACTTCCATCCCAGTGCTATTAGTTTCTCAGTATAAAGACCTTGAAAAGGTTAAGCCCAAGTTATGTAGGATGTAATTGGGGTTTTAATGGTGTATATTGAATTACGTCTGAACTAACTCTCTGGCCTTGAAGAAGCAATTTTATATTTGTACAATGTCAAATTTCTCCACTGTAAATAAAACATCTCATTGTTTTATTGGAAAATAACTTTTTAAAGGTCTGTCTAAGATATTTCTTCTTCCGACTTAATACCATGTGTATTCCCCAATCTTTGTTTTACAGTCTGTAAAATGATTAAAAGGTGTAATATAACTCCCCGTTTTGCTGTTGACAGGAATTATTGAATGTGATTGGTTGCTTAGCCTGCTTGCTATTGTTGCTGAACCTCAGAGCTCACCTATCGATAGGACTGAATTAACCCGAGGAAATGTGCAATTCAATCAGAACCTCTCTGGATAGTCTTTTTGTCACCTGAGGTCAGCCTCAAGCACTGTCTTTTTGTCACTGCTTGCAAAATCTGGGTTCTAATCACACTCTTTCCATCTAGTAATGGACATTAATATTGGCCTAAGGCATGGGCTGGATGAGGTAGGTAATTTAAAACTGAAGAAGGAGATTAGTTACACAAAGGCCAAATCATTGCTCTCAGAGTGAACACAAAATAAGTCAACATGGCAACATTAGCAACATAATATTCTTGTGTTAGGCTCCAAAAACAAGGATAGGGATATATCTGGCTCCCTCGTCACCTTGTGCACCAGAGCGAGCTACACCTGTAGCCAAAGCTCTTCTATTACAGCCAGAGTGAGGTTTGGATTGAGAGAAGGGGGCGGAAGCTGGGTATGTATCAGACTTTGATTAGGCTGTAGCTAGAGTATTGTGTGCAATTCTGGAATCCACATTATGGGAGAGATGTGATAGCACTGCAGAGGAGATTTACCAGGATGTTGCCTGGGCTGGAGAGTTTTAGTTATGAAGAGAGATTGGACAGATTGGGGTTGATTTCCTTAGAGCAGAGGAGATTGAGAGGAGCATGACTGAGATTATAAAATTATGAGGAGCATAGATACAGTAGACAGAAAGAAATGTTTCCCCTTGATGGAGGGATCAGTGACTGGTAAGGTAAGGGGCAGAAGGTTTGGAGGAAACATTAGGAATCTTGAACTCACAGCCTGTAAGGATGGTAGATAGAGAATCCTCATAACATTTAACAAGTATTAAGATGTGCACTTGTGATGCCAAGGCATACAAGGCTACGGCCAAGTGCTGGAAAATGGGATTAGAAAGTTAGGTGGTTATTTTTGACTGGACGGATGCAATGGGTTGAAAGAGCATTGAATGTGGTAAATTGTCTTGGGGATGCCCAGTGCACAAGATTTAGGAGATTAGGTCTGAAATGCTGTTATTTGCTGATAACTGTGCAATGTTCAGTCCAATTGCAATTCCTCATATAAGGGAGCAGCCTGTACACATCAGCCTGAACTCACAAAGATAAATAAATACTTCCACTGCACAAATACCATGTTACCCGCATCTCCATCTTGTCCTGTCCTCAGCTTCAACTGCATCACCATTACTGAATCCCCTGCTATCAACGTTAAAACCCAAGTGTGGGGGTCAGAAGGGTTCACCATTGACGTGACTGGACCAACTGTACAAATAACGGCAGGTAAGGGGCAGCAAGCAGCAACTCACTTCCCACCCCCTCAATCACCGAAACAAATCCACCATCTCCGAGGCACAAGACAGGAGCATGGTAGAATACTCACCCCAGGTTGGGTGAATAGCTGCTTAGAAGCTTGACACCATCCAGGACACCGTAAAGAGTAGCCCCCACAAAGGAACCCCATGTCCACTCCCTTCACCTCCAGAACACTGTGGTCCACCCTTTAAGGACTGATCATTGGACTCAAGTATCCTGTTGAGCTTCATGTCTAGTATCTATTATTTAGTCTGTTACGAAATAAATTAGCTTTACGCAAGTTGGTTTGATAACTGATGTTAGCCATCTGTTAAAAAAAAGTCAAGAAGCATAGGGGGATCTTATGATTTGCAGAAATTCGTACTGAATACGGAAGAGTGGCAATCACAGGTACTTGACGTTTTTCACAGCAGGTCATCGCCATATCCTGTGTTGTTATTGTCCAGCATCATTCAAAGTCACTTTGATAGCTGCTGAGGAGGAGTATGTGTATGGAATCAATTGGTATCGGGGGCAAACTCTTCACTGGTTGGAATCATAATAATTGTGACTGTTGGATGTCAGTCAGCTCAGCTCGAAGACATCTCTGCAGGAGTTTGTCAGGGTAGTGGTGTCGGCCCAACCTCTCCAGCTGCTTCATTAATGATTGGTGCTGAACACTGCGCATTCACAACTGCTCAGATATTGAAGCCGTCCATGTTTAAATGCAACAAGATCTAGACAATATCCAGGTTTGGGCCAACAAGCAGCAAGTAAAATTCATGTCACACAAATGCTAGGTAATGATCATCTCCAACAAGAGTAAATCTAACCACTGCCTCTTGATATTCAATGGTGTTACCATCACTGAATCCCCCACTATCAACATCCTTGGGGTTACCATTGACCAGAAACTCAACTCGTCACATAAACACAGTGGCTACAGTAGCAGGTTAGAAGCTAGGAATTCTGCAGTGAGTAACTCACCTTCTGACACCATCTGTCCACCATCTACAAGGAGAAAGTGAGGTCTGCAGATGCTGGAGATCAGAGCTGGAAATGTGTTGCTGGAAAAGCGCAGCAGGTCAGGCAGCATCCAGGGAACAGGAGAATCGACGTTTCGGGCATAAGCCGAATACGCAGTGTTCAACTCCAATCATGAATGAAGCAGCTGGAGAGGTTGGGCCGACACCACTACCCTGACAAACTCCTGCAGAGATGTCTTCGAGCTGAGCTGACTGACATCCAACAGTCACAATTATTATGATTCCAACCAGTGAAGAGTTTGCCCCCGATACCAATTAATTCCTGAAGAAGGGCTTATGCCCGAAACGTCGATCCTCCTGTTCCCTGGATGCTGCCTGACCTGCTGCGCTTTTCCAGCAACACATTTCCAGCACCATCTACAAGGCACAAGTCAGGAGTGTGATGGAATACTCCCCACTTGCCTGGACAGGTGCAACTTCAACAACGCTCAAAAAGCTTTGCACCATCCAGTACAAAACACCCCATTAATTGGCAGCACATCCACAAACAATGAATCCCACCACCACTGACACTCCGTAGCAGCAGTTTGGATTATTTACAAGATGCAGAAATTCACAAAAGATCCTTAGACAGCGCCTTCCAAACCCATAACCACTTCCATCCAGAAGGGCAAAGGAAACAGATACATGGGAACCCCACCACACCAAAGCTCCCCTACAAGCCAATCACCATCTTGACCTGGAAGTGTATCATCGCTCCTTCACTGTCACTGGGTCAAAATCTGGAATTCCTTCCCTAACAGCATCGTGGGTCAACCTAGAGCACATGGATCGCAGTAGCTCACCACCATCTTCTCAAATGCAACTAGGGACAGGCAAAATACTGGCTCAGTCAGTGATGCCCACATCCCATGAGCGAATTTAAAGATAAAGGGTGAGGTCAGGTTAAATACAGTACGAGGGTAGAGTGCCAGGTAAGTGGAGTGTTTTACAATAAGTCAGATTAGGTGGGGGCATGTCACGTGTTAAGGGTCTAGAGGAATAGTTTGGTTGTATGTTGCATGTTGGCGATGTCAATAGTTACGACAGGGGGTAAATCCCTGTGCAAATTTAAACCAGCCACCCAGAAAAAGTTCACCTCACGCCGTAATCTGTTAAAAGTTGAGAGGGAAAGAACTATCCCAGAGATCACTATTTAAGGTAAAAATTTATAATTTTATTCTTTAAGTCCAACAGAGAATATGAAAACCAACAACCATCTACAACTCCTTTCCTTTAAACCTATCTTTTACCTCCCACTCTACAATACTGGTCCATTAAAAAATCCTGATTAAGATTTACAAAAAAAAAATCGCATTTCAAAAACCAGTCAGCTTTGTCAATTCTCCTTTGTTGATTTTCCTCTCTAGATTGTCTCTCGTTCAGTTTCGATGTTCTGTTTCGCAATCCTCTTACAAACAGTTACCTTTCAGAGAGCTCTTCAGCTAGCAGTCTATAAGTGTGGATGTCCTCGGCAGTTCTTCCGCTGTTCAAAATGTCTGGCTTTATAGCCCAAACATTGGATCATTTCATTGATTTTAATATTATCAAAATACTAAATTCAGATTTGATTGGATTTTCGTATCTTGGGGCATAATTTAAACTGATTGGCCGAATATGAATTTTTGTTTCATGGTAACTCAGCTGCAGCTATTTGTTTCAAACAAGTGTTACATTCTTACTTTGTTCAGGACTCTTTGTATTTTGTCAGTCCTTGCTAGCTTTTCAACTCTCAAAGGTACAGTACATTTCTATACCTTCATAACACCTCATCCTTACGAAAATATGAACTATCATAATGAAAAAGGTGGCTTCATTTTTTTTCTATTCCTCAACCACACATATATATAACATTGAATAAATACCAATCTTATCTATACTTTAACAGTTAAATCCACGATAACTCATCTGCAATTACATTCTTATGATCCGCAATATGTGCAATATGTAAATTAAAAGTCTGTAACATAAGACTCCAACGAAATTGTCTCATATTCTTGTCTTTAAATGTTCCAAGAACGAAAGAGGATTGTGATCCGTGTACACAACTGTCTCCGACACATTGTTTGTGACATACATGTTAAAATGCTGTAAAGCCAATACCAAACTCAATAGTTCTTTTTCGACTGTGGAGTATTTCCTATGGCGGATGTTGATCTTCTTTGAGAAGTAACTAACTGGCAGTTCAATCCCATCCTCATCTTCCTGTAGGAGGACAGCTCCAACTCCAATGCCGCTAGCATTGATGGCGACTTTGAAAGGTTTCGAAAAGTTTGGTGTAGCTAAAACTGGTGCGGTGCTCAATATTGCTCTGAAATGGACAAATGCCTCCTGGTATTGTTCTGTCCACCTAAACTTTGTGTTCTTCTTCAGTAAATCGGTTAACGATGCCACTACACTGCTAGAGTTTGGAACAAACATCCGATAGAATCCACTTAGTCCCAAATATCGAAGCACCTCTTTCTTCGAGATTGGTCATGGAAATTCCTCAATGGCCTTTGCCTTTCCATTCTGTGGGGTCCACCCTCCATGACCGATGTTATGTCCGAAGAATGTCACCTCTGCTTTCGCGAATTCCGTTTTATTTAAGTTTATTATCAGTTTTGCTTCTCATAGTCGTTCAAAGAGCTCTGCCAACTGTACCATGTAATCTTTCCAGGACTTACTAAAGTCCACTATGTCGTCCAAACAGTTTGTTAACCCAACCACAACTCTGTTCATGAGTCTTTGGAATGTGGCAGGTGCATTCTTCATTCCAAAGGGCATCACTTTAAATTGATATAGCTCATTTGGGGTTATAAAAGCAGAAATTCTTTTCACCGTCTCTGATAAAGGTACCTGCCAGTAACCACGCAGTAAGTCCAACTTGGTGATGTAACTGGCTTGTCCAACTTTCTCGATATAGTCCTCCAATCTTGGTATTGGATAAGAGTCCAATTTTGTAATGGCGTTGACCTTTCGATAATTCATGCAAAATCGTTGGGTCCCATCTGGTGTGGGAACTACAATGATTGGCGAACTCCACTCGCTCTGTCTCGGTTCGATGATGTTCTCATTCAGCATGGCCTCCACCTCCATCTGGACCTGTCTGGCTTTGAAAGGATTTATCAGAGCAGTATTCCCTATGTCTACTTCATGTACAACAGCATTAGTCCTCCCCATCTGATTCTTACACACTGCAGTAACAAACCTTTCAACTGTGTTCTATGCTCCTAAACAGATAGCTTACAAATCTATCCCACTCCTCAAGGCCGCCTTCATTTTTAAATCTATTCTGAGGCATATCAAAATCCACATCATCTGGATTTGATTCCTCACTCTGCGGGGCAGTAACTAACACCTGTTTCACCAGCTCTTTCTCTCTTGTATAATACGGTTTCAACATGTTCACATGACATACTCAATCCCTTTTTTTCTATCTGTCATCTTTACTAGATAGTTCACCTGACTCAACTTTCTCTCAATTGATAGGGACCACCAAGCCTGGCTTTGAATGGATCTCCTGTCACTAGTAACAGTACTAACACGTTATCCCCTTGGGAAAACATCCGAATCTCAAAGCTTTTATCTGCCACCTGCTTCATTCTACACTGTGCCCTCTTTAGGTGCTGTTTAGCGAACTCACCTACTCGATTTAGTCTCTTCCTCACCTCCAATACATAATCATTTGTGAGATCTCCGACTTTGGTCTTGTCAATTTTTCTTTAATCAATTTGAAAGGGCCTCTCACTTCATGACGGAATATTAACTCAAAGGGAGTGAACTGAGTAGGTTAGTTTGGGGCATCTCTAATGGCAAACAATACGAATGAGATACCTATATCCCAATCATTCGGGTAATCCCGACAGTACGCTCTCAACATGATCTTCAAGGTCTGATGCCACCTTTCTATAGCTCCCTGGATCTAAAGTGCTGTCTATCTAAGTTATCCATAACCTCTTAAAACAGCCCAGCAGTAAAATGTGACCCTTGTTCCGACTGAATTTCTCTGGGTAGCCCATATCGTGTGAAGAAAGCTACTAACTCTTCTCCCACCCTTTTTTGCCTTGGTAGTCCATAATGGAATTGTCTCTGGTAGGCACATCCATTATGGTTAACAAATACTGCTTGTCAGGAGGGGACCAACACAATTAATTATAACCTGCATGAAATGTTCTTCAAATGCAGGAATTAGCATCAAGGGTGCTGGTTTTATTACCACCTGCGGCTTATCCACCATTTGCCATGTATGACACATTCAGCAAAAGTTAACCAGATCCTTGTGCTTTCCAGGCCAATAAAAATGTTTTTGTACCTTAGCCTGAGTCTTTTGTACCCCAAGGTGACCTCCTGTAGGTAGTTCGTGTGTTACCTGTATTACCTCATGTCTGTATGCTACTGGCAACACAGTCTGGTGCACTTCCGCCCATTTCTCCTCTGCACTAACCTGCCATGGTCTCTATTTCCGTCTTAGGATTCCACCTTTCAGATAATAACCCTCAGGAATACTCTCTGCCTCCTTTTCAGAGTACGCATCCACACATATATCTTTTATCATCTTGTCTTTCTGTTGCAAGTCCCTAAGTCTTTTAGAACTAAATACTTAGGTCTGACCCTCTGCCTGTTCAGTCTTTTCCTGCACCAATGCATCAAACAGGGTGTCTGCTAACTGAACCTCAACTCCTTCATCTCTCTCTTTAGTTTTTGCTTCGTGCTGTGACTTATGATTGTGGGATCAGGTTATGACACAGTCTGGGCGAATGCCAGGATATTTCTGTTTTACCTCCTCAGTTTCTGGGTCTTCCTTGGGCTTATCCACAGCAAGGGGTGTCACTCCCATCTTGGATCCTGCCAAATCATTCCCAAGAACAAACTGGATTCCTGGAACTGACACTCGGTCAATCACTCCCACTGCAACTTCCCCAGTCTTGAGTTGGCACTCCAAACTGATCTTACATTAGGGAATGATAAATTTCTGTCAACTATCACACAAATTACCACACCCTCGGGTAACAGATCAAAAAGAGTGCATATTCGCTCATCCCTTTCTATCAGCGACTGGTTAGATCCTGTATCTCTCAAAATTATAACTTCTTGCCCTTCTCCCCCTGCTCTTTCTGAGTAAACTTTATCCACAGAGGCGAATTCTTTGTAGAGATCAGGTACTAACTCCATACCCAGCCCCTGACTAGGCTGTGCAGCTCCTCTGCTCTTCTTGGGGGTCTCCTTCATTAACTCCACTAGTGCTACTGGCTTAGTTTCTTTTCCCACATCTTTTCCCACAGTACTTTTCTTTAATGACCAGCACCATGACTTGACGTGTCCCATTTTACCACAGTGGAAACACCGGAGTCTTTTCACCTCCTTCCACCCTCTTGGGCTTCTTTATCCTGCGATAAATTCTTACCAGTGTTCTCTACTCTTTGTTTTGCAGTGTCGGATCTCCCCTTCTCTCAACTTCTATCCCTCCAGGATGAATTTCTGGTCGGAAGTTTGTCTTATGCACCAACACGTACTCATCTGCTAATTCTGCTGCCCTTCTCACTTCCTGAACTTTCATTCTTACCATCTCTGGAAGTGAGTTTTTAAACTCCTCCAGCAGAATAATCTCTCTTAGAGCCTAAAAAGTCCTATTTTTCATTAAAGTCCGCCTCCATCGATCAAAATGACTATGTTTAATTCTTTCAAACTCAATGCAAGTCTGACCTGGTTCCTTCTTTGTGTCTCTGAACC
>NC_057739.1:2212321-2237773 GCF_004010195.1 Chiloscyllium plagiosum
TACCTTGGATTCCAGCATCTGCAGTTTTTCTGTCTATTGAGACATCGGAAAGCAATCCAAGGACTGTCTTTAGGCAGAACACGGATAAAGGGGAGTAAAGTATTGATGTGTCAGAAATCTTCCAAAACAATTTTGATTCAGGAATTGAAAATTGTAGGCCATTCAGCCCGTCAAGTGACCCTGCCATTTAATATGATCACCATAACCCTGTATGCCACAGTAATTTGAAATGTATCAATCTCCACATTAAACATCCTCAGAATTCAATTCTCTGTGAGAGAGAATTCCAAAGATTCACAACAATGAGGAAAATAATTTCTCCTCGTCTCTGCACTATGTGGTTATTTCAACCTGTGTCCCTTGGTTTTAGCCCCCCCCCTCCCCACCAAGCCAGAGGAAACATAGTAGCTGCATTTACCGTGCCTATCCCGTTAAATCACTGTAGATGAACTACCTGAATGTTTAGAGAAGTACAATTCCCTCACTAGAGAACTAGTATAGATTGTAAAGTGTTAACTCCTGTCCAGAGAAGCCAGTTGAATCTTTTGGTAGAGTGATTAACATGATTAGTAAAGGAATGCTTGTATGCATGAATGTTATTTATATGAACTTCCAGAAGGCATTCTAGAAGTTCTTAAAAGAGACTTTGAACTCAAAATTGAGAGCATGTGTGCCTGGAGGTAACCTTTGGTTTGGGGGTAGGAGGCTAATGGGAATGTTTTGAGTAGCAGGCACAAATTAGTGCAGATCTTGGAGTCTGTACTGACAACAAAAAGTGCTGGGTATCACAGTGGGTCAGGCATCAGTGGAAAGAGAAAGAGAGAGAGAGAAAGCAAGCTAATGTTTCAAGTCCACATGACTGTTTATCAGAGCTGACATGGTGCGGAGGGGACAGCATTTGTGCGATAGTGTGTGGGTGGAGTGCTGGGGGAGGAAGGGTGCTGACAGTGCAGGTTAACTGATCGGACTGTGGGAATGGCAGGACAATGGTGAGTCTCAAGTGTTAAATTGGAAAGAACAGCTTGAGTGGGAGTAAGAGAGAGAATACATGGTGACAGAGAATACAACAAGTAAAGCTAAAATGAAGGGAAGAAATGCCAGTGAGTTCACAATCTGAAGGTATTGAACTCCATATTAAGTCCAGAAGGTTGTAAAGCGCCTGGTCTGAAGATGAGATGTTGCTCCTCCAGCTTGTGTTGTGATTCGCTGGAACATTGCGGAACGCCAAGAGCAGACAAGTGGCATGTGAGCAGAATGCTGTGATAAGATGATCAGGAGGTCAGGGTCATGCTTGTGCACAGAACAGAGGTGTCCTGCAAAGCAGTCACCCTCTCTGTGTTTGGCTTCTCCTGTGTAGAGTCGACCATATTGGGTGCAGCTAATTAGAGGAGGTACAGGTGAAATGCTACTTCACCTGGTGTTGCTGGGATTATAATTCTCCCTGTTTTCCATGAGCCAGGATGTGACATCATCAATGCTATGACATCACTCCTATATTACAGGAGGCTTGGAAGGTTCTTCCACAATTTTGAACCATATTCTTCCTGGCCTGGGTGACTGATGCACTTTAAATACTGCCAAACATTTGAGCACCTCTTTGTTTTTATCTTATTCCTCATTTTATTTCATTTCAGGTATGATATTTCATGTCTTGACCAATCAGAGTCATCCAGCCTGGGTTAAATTTAAACTTGGCAATTAAATGTCAGGCATCATCCAGTTGGTGCATTTCCCCATGGCAACATCTTTCAGTCATAGTTCACTTGCCAACCAATAGTATGCTCTTGTCATTCAGTATAAAACCACTGGCCCTGTGGGCCTGGGGCACAGCAGTAGCGCGTCTAACTCCAGATCAGACCGTTGTGCGTTCAAATTCTGTCAGGCTCGCTGAAGCTTAGTTCCTTGTATTTCAAATCAAGCAAGGAGTTCGTTCACTCCGGGTATCTGTTGAGCCAAGTCTTCTTTCTGGAAGCTTTCGATCACAAGTGAAGTTTTATTTTGATTTAATCCCTGCCCTCCCCTTCACTGTTTGATCACACAGCATTGCCCTTTGATGTGAAGGGCACTGCTTGTCACTGGCCACACGGGTGTTTCCTTTCTTCCTGGTGATGGAAACTGAATAAAGATTCGTGCACCTTGTGTCTCTCACTATGTCTCACACCTGCACACACACACACCATGGTGCTGGGGAAAAAATAAGCACTACCGCAGTTAGGCGAAAAACAAAACAAAAAAAAACAAAAATAATTAAAATAAAATAAAACCGCTGTCCCCCTTTACACCGGTAATTCTTATGCATTGTCCTGGTGAGTGTACGATGAAAAGCTTGACAAAATACCTTTTGTTCAGAAGCACTCAATGTCTGTATTACCAAATCGTCATGTATTTTTAATCTCATTAATGATCTAATAATATCCATTTACCGTAAGTTTGAAATTATTTTCCTTGCTAAAAACTCATTTAGTTTATTGACCATGCCTCTGTCTCCAGCATTACGTCTCTGTTTGACTTTGAAGGACAATCATAAATGTGAACCGCAATGGACTTGAACAATAAATAATCTGCTGCTTTCAAAATTACTCTGCAGGGTGATACTTTGCCATTGTAGACCATTAGGTGCCTGTGACTAATTGGAAATCTCGGTGCAGCTGGTTAGGATATTAGTAATATCTTCCATAAGCCTCAGGCATTTTAAACATCCCCATGCCTTAAGTTGCACCAAGTCCCGTTCCCAAAGCCTTTACACTTCCTACTCTGTTTCCTTCTTTAAGATGTTTGGTGAGATGATCAGATATAAAGCAGACTGCAAGTCTTTTTGATCGTGAACTCAAACTATGAATGCTTTGCTGCCTTGGTTACTGCATAGTGATGAATACTCTTAAGTAATGTGCCTGTAATTGCATTGTGAGAGTATACATTAAGCATTTTACTGAAACAAATATTGAACTCCAATAAGATTGGACCATTGATCAAACACAAATTGCTGTGTTGAGACAAGCTGTCAACACTCAAGATTGCTGCTCTGTTGAAAGAACAAAAGATGAAAGTACCGATTTCAGTAATGTGCAGATTTAAAGTTATCATTGTTAGAAAGCACAGATGACTAATCCTGTCGAAGTGCTCCTGCAGTTTCCAAAGTTGCAATGTGTTACTATTGGGCAAGTTAGAGCTGCTAACTCATGTGAAATCCTCAACAATAACTTATGGGGCACCTTCAGTAAATCCTAAAGCATTTCAGAGTATTGCGAAGTAATATCCTTCTGAGTCTCCATGCAATATGTTAGGTAGATGGTCTATATTGAAGAGGAGGGTATTTATGTGATTGGAGCGGGGTTTGACAAGCGCAAGTACTCATGAACGATGTGTTTTAATGAAGGGAATTGGGGGAAGAGATTGTTTTTGGAAGGGGCGGTGTGTTCGGTGGGCACACCTCTGGTTTGTGTACATTTGTTGTGGGGAATGTGTGGGTATTTTCTATTGTGGAGAGGTGGTCTGATGTCTCTTGAGTGTGCTTGGAAAGGGTTATTTTAATTTTTTGGCGAGGGCAAAACTGTGTGCAAGGTATCCTAAAGTGCCAGAGTGACACCTTCTACTGCCCCTGAACAACTGCTGATGTCTGGTGAAGAATGGGTGCAGATGTAAAAGAACGAGGCAGCAGGAGCCAGCATCTCCAGGCAAAGGGGAATTATGGTTGGGGAGAAGGAATCCTGATGCTGCTTTATTGGGATTGTTGATTTCTGTGTTTTCTTTTCCAGTACTGGCTCACAAAAATGTGCAGCTTGCATCCAAGAAGACATTTATGAAGAACCGTTGTCTGTTCTGGATGCCAGCTCAGTAAGTAATGGCCCACCAAGATTTGAATGCTGCAAACAATAAACATTTGAAGAGTTGCTAGAAAACCTAGGATTATGGACAACATTCTGCATGGGTGTCCCAGTCTGTCTCAGAGAATGAGTCTCCAATACAATGGACTGGGTAATGGAGAGTACAGTGCGATAGTAACAGATTGAGGAGAAGCCCGACCAGCTCATGTGTCAACATTAGATTAGATTAGATTCCCTACAGTGTGGAAACAGGTCCTTCGGCCCAACCAGTCCACACCGACCCTCCGAAGAGTAACCCACCCAGACCCATTTACCTCTGACTAATTGATCTAACACTATAGACAATTTAGTATGGCCAATTCACCTGACCTGCACAGCTTTGGATTGTGGGAGGAAACCAGAGCACCTGGAGGAAACCCACGCAGACACGGGGAGAATGTGCAAACTCCACACAGTCAGTCGCCTGAGGCGGGAATTGACTTTTATTATTGGCATTATTCCCTCAATGCATCTTTCATTACCCTGAATCTCAAAGTTGATAAGCTTCCACTTGGGTCGAAATTCTGCTCTGCAAACTGATCAGTTTTCTGTAAAACAGTTCCTCTTGCATTTCCTATTTAGAATTTTCTCTTTTTGTAAGGATCAATATGGAGCAAACTGTCTGTACATAATGTTGGTCTGTGACATCATTTGGGACTATTTTCTCCTCAGTTCAGGAATGTATCTGTCTCTATAATCACCTGCATTCCTACAGGGTCCTGTCCTAAAACTCTAGTTTCCTCTGATTCTCGCTGACTATTCCCAGTCTAACCACCTAACCATTCACCACTCTGTTCGCTGCTATACCTTCACTTCCTATTTTGAAATTCTCTCCTTCCGTCTCTTCAACTCTGTTTCCTCTTTTAAGATTGACATCTTTGCCGAAGTTATTGGTTATCATCTTGATTTTTCTCCCTTTTGGTTCCATGTTCATTTTCCCGACTGGAGCCCTCCGAGCATTTTGGGGCATTGCTTCCACATTAAAGCTGCTGTGTTATTTGGAGAAAGTAACCAAGCGAATATGATTAGGAGCGAGGGTTACCTCTGTTTCTGGGTAATGTTTGATTGAGAATCGAGAGGTTTGTCAAAACAGCTTGTTTTTTTTCCTGTTGCTGGTGTTGACCTTGGAATGGGGTGAATCAGAAAGCATTGATCCCCAGCTTCCCAGCCAAGTCTTCCTTTATTCAGTTGATGGGAGAGCAGAAGCTTTAATCTGCTGACAATAACCTGAGCTAAGACTGTGTGTTGACAAAAGGGAAAGTTACTTTTACACTGAAGTAGACGAGTAGGCCCATCATTGAGTGGAGAAGTGTGGGGGAATGATTAGAAGTTTTGAAGTAAATCAGGTTAATTTTTAGCTTTCGTTGTATATTGGCATCAAGCTGAGTAACAGCAGCAACAGTTTGTAAACTTGCTGTGTATTCTGCTGTGTATGTAGTTGTTAAGATACATTGTTCAGGCTATCCTGTTCGATCCATCTGGAAGCTGTTTTGCTGTTTCAGGATTTCCCACATACCCTAGATGCTGCTGGCTGGCCTGCCTTGATTTCTTTCCCACTATTGGGAGCCTAAAATTTGGGAATTTTAATATAACATATCCAATAGAAAATTCAGAAGAGTGATTAAAATCTACAACTCAATGTAACATGAATTAATTAGGGTGAATACCTACTTCTCGAGTGCTAGGTAAACACTTGTGCAAAGGATTAGAAAAATGTGCTCATCACTAAGTGGCACGCGATGGAAGAAGATTAATGAGGAAGATGAACATTGTTTATGTGTATGTTTGTTTTTATGCCTGTTCAATAATCTGTTTGAAAAAAATGTCAAGTGGTGCCCTTTAATCTTTTAGCCACTGATCTCCCCGTTTCAACAGTCTTGACTCAGCTGACTGGATAAAGTAACCTGAACAAGTGACTGAACTCCCCCTTGTATTCTTCTTTCTTTGCTTAGGCTTTCCCCGACAATGCAGCTCGCAGAGAAGTGGAAAACCTGCCTGCAGTTTGTAACAATGAGAGTTGTACCTGGAAAGGCACTGTTAAGGAGTATGAGGTGAGAAGAAAGATTCAACACAAAGGCGAGGAATCTTCAATGAAAACTAAAGGAAGGGGTTCCTTGGATACCTTGTTCTGAGCTGGCAGGGAGTTAGAATATCAAGCAGAGTTTCTCCTCATTGTTGTCACGTGTACCTAAGTACGGTGAAAAGTTTTGTTTTGCGAGCAGCACAGGCAGATCATAGCAAACAAAGGCATACAGATTATAGGGCGCTTTACACAGAATGAGGCACACAAAGCAAGATCGTTGAATTTGAAATTAGAGATCATTGAGTCATGCAGATGTCCAGCACGGAAACAGACTATTTGGTTCAACTCTTCCAATGCCAATCAGATATCCTAACATAATCCATTCCCATTTGCCAGCACCCGGCCCATGTCCATCTAAACCCTTCCTATTCATATAGCCATCCAGATGCCTTTTAAATGCTGTAATTGCACCTCCAACACATCCTCTGGCAGCTCATTCCATACAAGTACCACCCGCCAGGGGAAACAGCCCCAGCTTAGGGACCAGCAGGTTCATAGCTCCTTGAAAGTAGAATTGCAGGTATAGGAGAGTGAAGAAGGCATTTAGTATGCTTTTCTTTATTGGTCAGAGGATTTAGTACAGGAGTTGGGAGGTCATGTTGCAGCTCTACAGGACATTGGTTCGGCCACTTTTGCAATATTGCATGCAATTCTGGTCTTCCTATCGGAAGGATGTTGTGAAACTTGAAAGGGTTCAGAAAAGAGTTACAAGGATGTTGCCAGGGTTGGAGATTTGAGCCACAGGGAGAGCATCTGAGGCTGAGGGCGACCTTCTAGAGGTTTACAAAATCATGAGGGGCATGGATAGGATAAATAAACAAGGTCTTTTCCCTAGGGTAGGGGAGTCCAGAACTAGAAGGCATAAGTTTAGGTGAGAGGGGAAAGAGCTAAAAGGAACCTAAGGGATAACTTTTTCATGCAGAGGGTGGTGCATGTATGGATTGAGCTGCCAGAGGAAGTTGTGGAGGCTGGTACAATTACAACATTTAAAAGGCATCTGGATGGGTATATGAATAGGAAGGGTTTAAAGGGATATGGGCTGGGTGCTGGCAAATGGGACTAGATTAGGTTAGGATATCTGGTTGGCATGGACGAGTTGGATCAAAGGGTCTGTTTCTGTGCTGTGTATCTCTGACTATTCAGCCTCTCCCTGTAGTTCAAATGCTCGAACACTGTCCACTCAGCAGTCTAATAACAGCAGGGAATAAGCTTGTATTGAACCTGTTGGTGTGTGCGTTGAAGCTTCTGTATCATCTGTCTGATGGAAGAGAGCATTACCGGGTGAGAGGGGTCTTTGATGATGTTAGAAGCCTTTTTGTGGCAATGAAAATGTAATTGGAGTCATGGATGGGAGTTTGGCTTCCGTGATGGTCTGAGCTGTGCACACAACGTTTAGATTAGATTACTTTACAGTGTGGAAACAGGCCCTTCGGCCCAACAAGTCCACACCGACCCGCCGAAGCGCAAACCACCCATACCCCTACATTTACCCCTTACCTAACACTACGGACAATTTAGCATGGCCAATTCACCTGACCCGCACATCTTTGGAACTGTGGGAGGAAACCGGAGCACCCGGAGGAAACCCACGCAGACACGGGGAGAATGTGCAAACTCCACACAGTCAGTCGCCTGAGGCGGGAACTGAACCCGGGTCTCTGGCGCTGTGAGGCAGCAGTGCTAACCGCTGTGCCACCGTGCCGCCACGTTCTGTAGTTTCTTATGGTCCTGGGCAGAGCAGTTGCCAGACTAAGCCATTATGCATCCGGATGGAATGCTTTCCGTGGTGCATCTGTAAAGGTTGGTGAGGGTCCTTTATAGACATGCTGAATTTCCTAAATCGCCTGAGGAAGAAGAGGCATTGTTCTGCCTTTTGGAACGTCGCATTTACATGTAAGGTCCAAGATGTTTTGTTGATTATCGTCACTCCTTGGAACTTGATGCTGTTCATCACCTCAGCTCTGTTGATGTAGATAGGGGTGTGTCATCCTGCAGTCAATGATCAGTTCTTTTCATTATCATCCATTGCTGGTTCAGTTAGCAAACCTGGACCTGGCTAAGGTTAGAATTAGGTTGACATTATGCTTCAGATTTCCCTTTCATGAATCACTCACTGTGCAACACACAAAGGAAATGTTCCTCCCATCCTGGAAATGTCTCATCTCTGGAGATTTACATCAGGAGAATCTTTTTTTAAAGAACTGCAAAATTTAAGAGAAGTGGGAAAGAGTAATATGGAGCAGAGTTGTTGGGCTTGTAGCAGAGAACCAAACTAATTGTAAAGTACAGCAAAAGTTCAACATGGGGAATATGAAGGGAAACGAGAGCACATGATAGCTAACCTAAAAGGAAACTCCTTTTATGTAAATCTATAAAGAACATAATGGTAGTCAGGTTGTGTGTGGCTGGAAAAAAGGCTTTTGTTGAAGTATTTTGTCTTATACTTGTCAGGACAACTCACAAGAACACCAATTCATGGGGAAAATCAATGTTTATACTACCCAAAAGGCAAATGCTCATTGGTTCGCGAGTGGATTCTGTTTGGTATATGTGTTACTATGGAGACTGTACCAGTTAATGATGATTGACTATTTACCATCTGGCTTTGTTTAAACCTTGTGGTTGATTCTGGTCAGGGATTGCTGTGAGGAATGAACCAGTAAATGGGCTGTTACCTATATTAGGAGAAAGTGAGGACTGCAGATGCTGGAGATCAGAGCTGGAAAAGCGCAGCAGGTCAGGCAGCATCCAAGGAGCAGGAGAATCGACGTTTCGGGCATAAGCCCTTCACCTGCTCCTTGGATGCTGCCTAACCTGCTGCACTTTTCCAGCAACACATTTTTCAGCTCTGTTACCTATATTGTTAAGTTGAAATAGATGCAGTGTGTGTATGCGTTCTTTCTTTCTATCTGCAAACAGCAGGGCCGTATATAATAATTTATGTTGCATCCAGTACGTGTGAGACAGCCACACAACAAGTCTGACTGACCATCCTAACTTGGTTGTAATGTAATTCTTCACGCACTCAGGATTATCCATTGAATGTCATCCATGCTAAAACATTGGTCACTACATTGCATGTTTTCAAACGTAGGCGAGTTTGGTATGGTCAATACTTTGCTTGTTGTGAATAGCTGAAGGAGTGTGCAGTTGAAATCTGCCAGTGTCTAGATTAGAGTGGTGCTGGAAAAGCACAGCAGGTCAGGCAGCATCCGAGGAGTAGGAAAATCGACGTTTCGGGCAAAAGCCCTTCATGAGAACTGAAGGCACTCCAGTGGGGAGAGATAAATGAGAGGGGTGAGAGGATGGGGAGAAGGTAGCAAAGAGTACAATTGGTGAATGGGGGTGGGGATGAAGGTGATAGGTCAGCGAGGAGGGTGGAGCAGATAGATGGGAAGGAAGATTGGCAGGCAGATTGGCAGTGCTGATCTGGAAGGTTGGACTGGGGTAAGGTGGGGGGAGGAGAAATGAGGAATCTGGTGAAGTCCACATTGATGCCCTGAGGTTGAAGTATTCCGAGACAGAAGATGAGGTGTTCTTCCTCCAGGCATCAGGTGGTGAGAGAGCGATGGTGGAGGAGGCCCAGGACCTGCATGTCCTCAGCAGAGTGGGTGGGGGAGTTGAAATGTTCGGCCATGGGGCGGTGGGGTTGATTGGTGCAGGTATCCCGGAGATGTTCCCTAACGCGCTCTACTAGAAGGCGTCCAATCTTCAGATGAGAACACCTCATCTTCTGCCTCGGAACACTTCAACCCCAGGGCATCAATGTGGACTTCACCAATTTCCTCATTTCCGCCCCCCCCCCCCCTCCCAACCTTACCCCGGTCCAACCTTCCAGCTCAGCACTGTCTTCATGACCTGTCCTACCTGCCAATCTCCCTTCCCACCTATCCGCTCCACCCTCTTCTCTGACCAATCACCTTCATTCCCACCCCCATCCACCTATTGTACCCTTTGCTGCCTTCTCCTCACGTCCACCCCCCTCTCATTTATCTCTCCACCCCGGAGGCTCCCTGCCTTCAGTCCTGATGAAGGGCTTTTGCCTGAAATGTTGATTTTTCCTACTCCTCGGATGCTGCCTGACCTGATGTACTTTTCCAGCACCACTCTAATCTAGACTTTGATTTCTTGCATCTGCAGTCCTCACTTTTGCCCTGTTGCAATCTGCCAGTCTTTGGGATGCATGGTCTCAATATCTGGCATCAAATGAGCACTGAAATCATATACCACAATTCTCATTTGTGTAATAGATAGAAATCACCTTGGCATCGCATCCCACCACCAGTCATGTTACTAATACATAGTGGCAGCGTGAAATGTCTTCCGGGATAATCTGAGGAAGACTATGCACTTTTCAGGACTAAGAGTGACTGCCTTCTCTGAGTTTGCATGATATACAGGGAGAAATGGTCTGAGCAGAGTAGCCATTGTTGCAGGATGTTTTGATGTGCCCTAATTCAGCAAGACGTTTGCAAATGAATTGAGGCCCCCATTTACAATGTGACTTCTGAGCTACTGTTTTTTGTCAAAGATCAAGTGAGGCTGACTTGGAAACAAGAAATGGAGATCTTCCTGTGGAGGTAGAGGGCTGGTGGTGGGCTTAAATAAATACCATGGCAATGTCCTCTCCCCTTGTGAAGACGGATGCTATCTCAGTAAAGGGTGAATAAGTTGTGATATCAGAAGGGGTAAATATAGAAAGAGATGAAATAATTGGCCGTGTTTGAAATGAAGCCAACCAGTCAGTTGGGATGCATTTTAAGTTACTGAGATGGGAATTCCAGAGACTCTTGACTGAAATCTTCCAGTTCTCCTTGGATATTGAGTTGGTGCCAGATGGATTGGAAATGATTGACCCCTGTTTGAAATAGGAAACGGGGATTAACTATAAACTACAGACCAGATAGCATCATGTGGGTAATGTGGAACTCTAATCCAGGGCAAAATGGATTGGCCTTTAGAGAAGTATGGGCTAACGTGTGCCAGTGAGCCTGGGTTTGTGAAAAGCAAATTGTTTGACTTGATCAGGTTGTTTCAGGGCAGTGTGGTTAGAGTTGTGTACATGTGGATTTTCAAAAGATGTTTGGGCATAATACCATATAAAAATTTGTTCACAACATAAAAACAAATGTGATTGAAGGGCCTTTGGCAGCTTAGTTTAAAATGAGCGGAGGGAAAGAAAGTAATGGTTGTTTTGGCAGGAGTATCTATTTTTATTATTAGCGTGTACTAATTTGGATATGTAGGGCCCAATTCCAAAGTTTGCAAAAGTGATGAAGGAGCGACAGGTTTTTCAAGGCTAGAGACAAACAAGTGAAATGGGCCAGCCACACTGCAACTGTAGAGAGCTTTGGTTCGGCCACACAAGGTGAATTATAATGCAGACAAGCATAAAAGGATACATTTGATGGGTGAAATGAAGCAAGGAATAAAAACTAAATATAATATAAACAAACTGTCAAATAACATGAACAAAAACCTTATTGAAGGGCTTCAGGATCAGGGAGACTTGTGTGTTCCTGTACACAAACCTTCACAGGAGAGTTTGAGAAAGCTGTGGGGGAGGAACAGAGAACAGTACAGCACAAAGCCTTCGGCACATCAAGCGCATGCCACCTTTCTAAACTAAAAACCTTTTTTGTCTCTACTCGGTCGTCACCCCTCTTACCATTGGCTATTTGTATGTCTGTCAAGATGTTTTTTAAATATTGCTATTGTATCTGTTTCTACCACGAACTCTGACTGTGCCTTGGAGGCACTTACCACCCTTTGTGTCAAGAAATTTTGCCAGTCACATCTGTTTGAAAATTACTCACCTTTACCTTAAACGTATATCCCCTTGTAATTGTCATTGACTCCAACTCTCCGTTCTATCTGTGCCTGTCATAATTTTGTAAACTTCTGTCATGTCACCTCTCAGCCGCTGATGTTTAAGTGAAAGCAAATCAAGTTTGGTCAATCTCTCCTCATAGCTCATACCCCTCCAAGCCAGGCAACTTGCTGATTAAAGAGTGTTTGGACCCTTTCCAAAGTCTCTACATCCTTCTGGTGATGTGGCAACCAGAACTGTAAAATATTCTGAATGTGGCCGAACCAAAGCTCTCTACAGTTGCAGTGTGGCTGGCCAATTTTTATACTCTGTGCCCTCACTGATGAAGGCAAGTATGCTATATGCCATACCACTTTATCCATTTGTGTTGCTACCTTCAGGGAACTGTGGATCCCTTTGAATGGTAATACCGCTCAAGTTCTGTCATTTACAATCTACTTTCCTCCTGCACTAGACCTTCCAAAATACATCACCTTGCATTTGGATTAAACTCCCATCTACCATTTCTCCATGTGGGGATCCTCAGTTTTATGAACAGAGGAATCGAGAATAGAGAGGTAAAGCCTGGGTTAGCCATTAACTGGAGTATTATGCTCATTCTGGGCATCCCACTCTTTAAGGCCTTGACACCCTTCCTGGAGGGTTGTGTAGAACTGGGTGGAATGAGCCCAGGGAAGGGGGAGCTTGTGTGGAGAGAATGTGTCTTTTCTTAGAACAGAGAAGTTCAAGGAAAATTTCCTCGATTGGTTCCAAATTTTGAACAGTTTTGATGAAGTCAGTAAGAAGAGACCAGTTCCACTTGGACGGGCACCAAATTGAAGGAGATTGATGAAAAAAAATCAAAGGTGACACATCTCATTATAAAGTAAGCATCTGTGATAGGGGAAAGATAAGTCCATGGAAGGGCGGTAAATTGTTGCTGGCTTTATCAAAGTGGCCTAACAGGCTGAATGGCCACCTCCTGTATCATTTTATGATTCTAAGATGCATTTGTATAGTGCCTAGACCTTGAAGCACCCAGAGTGTTTTTCTTAGAGTTGCTAAGTTTATAGCAATTTGAGAGATTGGTTAAGGTTAAAGATGTGATCTAAAAGATGAGGGGGGAGGAGTATGAAAATCAAATTCTAGAGCAGGATGCCTTGTTAGCAAAAGAACGGTGGGGTGTACAAGTGGTCTGAGCTACAGGAACATCTGGTCTTGGGGATTGGAGGGTGAGTTATCAGGACTGGAAGAGGTTAGAGATTCAGCAGATATTGGAAAAGGAGGGTTTTAAACACTTTGTGAGTTGGGAGTGACAGTTGTTTTTGGTCAGTGATGATGTGGAGGTGCTGGTGTTGGACTGGGGTGGACAAAGTTAAAAAAAATCACACAACACCAGGTTATTGTCCAACAGGTTTACTTGGAACTACTAGCTTACAGAGCGTTGCTCCTTCATCAGGTGTTGTGTGATTTTTAACTTTGTTTAGTGAGGTCTGGTGCTGGATGAATGGGACATGAAGAGGGATTTTTATTCTAAAAATAGACATTAGGTGATCTGCAATTTAAGAGCGAGAAACCAGGAACCTGATGAGCAGACAGTGGAATAGTTGAATCTGGAGGTCAAAAAGAGATTTCAGCAACAGAGTGATGGTGGTGGACAATGTTATGAAGATTATAGGAAGTAGTCTTTGTCACGGAGAAGATGTGAAGTTAGTAACTCAGGTCATGGCTGAAGAGGAAGCGAAAATTGAATTGCAGGTTGGAGGGAAGGAAGAATTCCAAGTGACCAGAGAACTCATTACAGGATCCGTGTTTTGCACAGATATGTAAGAGTATAACCATATGATTTACATTTTCATAAAACTTTCAGGGTTTCTGGGAATGTGTTGGTTCTGCTGTTCTGATTTTAATTTCCTTGTAAGATGAGTATAAGTTCCATTTTTGAGTTCTGTGTTCATTACCATTGGGAGGGGATTGATGTCTGTTCATTTCCAAACCAAGATGAAATCCAAGATTGTAGCTAGGGACTGTCAGTAACAATTATTGTGGGTTTTTTTAGTTTCAAGTTTATTCTTTTGTTACTAATAGTTTGAACTTGAAACTTTACTGTCTTCATGGCACAAATGATTACGTAGAATTAATCTCTCTAGTTATTTGACTGCAAGAAACCACCGTGAGAATAGAAAAATGGCCAAACAGAAACGAGAGAGTTAAATGGCAGGAAATCAGAATAATGAAAATCGTAAAGACAAGGAAGTGAGGGATGATGCCTGTGAGAAAAGACCGTTGTCAGAAGGCAAGATCAGAGATCTGACACCAAATAGCTGACAGGAAATTCCAAATCAAACCTTTGGATTCTGTCAGATTATTGTAATTCTTATGAGGGACAGATTATTTGCCTGTCGCGTGAAGCGAACACATTAAAAATTCTATGGAATTTTGAGGGAGGCGTGAGAGAAAGCTAGGGCAAACGATGCTGCAGAAATGAAAAGAAGGATTAGAGAGGTTTAAAGTGAAAATATAAATGGTAAAGAATTTGATCACACCTTAAGAGAATTGTTATCAAAGTGCAGAACTACTTGGGGATGGTTGAGGAATTTAGTTACGAGGATGATAAAATACTGAGTATTCTTACTTACAGATGG
The DNA here is from genome assembly GCF_004010195.1 of Chiloscyllium plagiosum. Lineage (NCBI taxonomy): Eukaryota > Metazoa > Chordata > Chondrichthyes > Orectolobiformes > Hemiscylliidae > Chiloscyllium > Chiloscyllium plagiosum. The sequence continues at coordinate 2,226,722 of NC_057739.1, forward strand.
GAATGTTCACTAGAGATCCATGTAAGACACAACAAATAGCAAATGGAATGGATTTATAATGGAATCGAATGGTCAGCACTGGTGCTGAATGGATGATTGAACTCAGCGGGCTTCCCTCAGCTTTGTTGAGTAAAACATGAGGATAACAGTAGAACACCACTGTAAGAGAGAGAGTGACAGACTCATAAACTGGATCACTAGTTAGGTCACAAACTGGTTACTTAATGTTGGTTATGGATAACGTCTTTCCATTCAAAAGCAAGTTAACAAAACATTTCACTATCCCTGACAAATGTTCATATTTCTAAATGTTTACTAAGTTGTTTGACAAATGTCATGTTTTTGAACTGAGCTGTTGTGTACGGAGTGAGTTTTGAGAAGACTTGTAGCTCAGGTTGAGGTTCTGTGTGTAGGTTTGCTCATGGAGCTGGAAGGTTCATTTCCAGAAGTTTTGTCACCATACTAGGTTAACATCTTTAGTGAGCCTCCGAATGAAGCACTGGTGGTGTAGCCTACTTTCTGTTAAAATGTTTGCATTTCCTTGGGTTGTGTATGGATTTTGAGGAAATGTTGAATCAGGCTGTGAGGACTGGACAGTAAGTGGCATTCTTTTGTGTTATAGCAGTGGATAGCACTGCTGCCTCACAGTGCCAGGGACCCAGGTTCAATTCTCAGCCTTGGGTGACTGTCTGTGTGGAGTTTGCACATTCTCCCCGTATCTGCGTGGGTTTCCTCTGGGTGCTCCGGTTTCCTCCCACAGTCCAAAGATGTGCAGGTCAGGGTGAATTGGCCATGCTAAATTGCCCATAGTGCTAGGTGCATTAGTCAGAGGGAAATGGGTCTGGGTGGGTTACTCTTCGGAGGGTCGGTGTGGACTGGTTGGCTGAAGGCCTGTTTCCACTCTGTAAGGAGCCTAATCTAAACGTCTGCACTGCAAACAGGTTCCATAAATGCAACCCAGCAGTCAGTATCGAATCTGTTTGCTCTCCCCTCTCCAGAAGGCATTGCTTCATGAATAGGTTGAGTATTTTAGTATTTCTCCCAGCAGCCTCCACTTTGAGTACAGGTAGTGTGATGAGCATAATCCCCGACAGGAATTATCACACCTCAGCTTTCATTGTAATTGCCTGACACAGACATGTGCACAATCCAGCAGAGTTTATAGGATGGTGTTTTGTGGGTGGGGACCCCACTTGAACATTCAGTCACTGGGAAGATCTCGGTAGATCTGTGAAGGTTTAAGATTTCAAACGATTTACCTTTTTCACTGTTGGTACCGCACAATGTCCAAAGGAATGACACTTATATTGAATTAAAACGGAGACCATTTAATCTGAATGACTTGGTTATTCATTCCCTGTGAGGAGAAAGTGAGGTCTGCAGATGCTGGAGATCAGAGCTGGAAATGTGTTGCTGGAAAAGCGCAGCAGGTCAGGCAGCATCCAAGGAGCAGGAGAATCGACGTTTCGGGCATAAGCCCTTCTTCAGGAAGCCCTTATTCATTCCCTTTATAAACCTAACAAGTGGAAATTCTTCACCTTGATCAGAGAATCCCTACAGTGTGGAAACAGGCTCTTCGGCCCAACAAGCCCACACTGACCGTCTGAAGAGTAACCCACCCCGACCCATTCCCCTACCCTATTACTCTACATTTACCCCTGACTAATGCACCTAACCTACACAAATCTGAACCCTATGGGCAGTTTAGCACGGCCAATTCACCTGATCTCTAAATCTTTGGACTGTTGAAGGAAACCAGTGCACCCGGAGGAAACCCACATAGAATGTGCAAACTCCACATAGAGTAGTCACCCGATGCTGGAATCGAACCCAGGTCCCTGGTGCTGTGAGGCAGCAGTGCTAACCACTGAGCTACCCTGGTTTTAATTTTGGTTTTCCATTGACTGTTGTTTGAGCATGCTTATTGTACCCTACAGCACAGGTGAGCCTTCATTCAGAGTCCATGCTGCCATCTCGCAGTGGTTGGGGTGGTGACCTATCTGGGGGTGTATTTATGACTAGGTGAGTGCAGTGTGTAAGGGTGAACATGAGGGGCCCAATGTTGATTTGCTGAACAGAGGTACAGGAGATATTGGTTTCTCTTTGTCTTGGTGCTTGTCATTAGGAAACGAAAAGGCAGGATTCCAGCTGGCAATGCCCCTCCCAGGGAAGTATTCCTGTAGGCTTGAGGTTAGACTGAGATCAGGATTAATTGCAGTTCTCCCATGTTTCAAAAGCTTGTGTGTTTAGGCTGTTTAACGTATGATCACCACACCCAGCATTAATAAGTTAGCACCTTTTAGAGGTGAGGGAAGAAAAGCAAAATGTTAAGTAAGATTACAGGAGGTGATTTCTGCACAACCTGCAGTGTTTTACCCACTGAGCTGCTGTTTGTGTTATAGAGCAGGTCCTATTGGGTAAACATCAGGTGTTTGGTTGATAGAGACTGATAGAAGTTGAAGGTTGTGTCTAAATGGAGTAAGATTCTGACAGAGGCCAGTTATAATGTTGACATCGCTTTAAATCCAGAAACCTTATTGGAATAGGAATTGGACTGCTTCATGCTCCAGCCTCTGTTTCTGTGCAGTTACACAGACTTGAGTGCAGCAATAGTTTGTGCAAACCCAGCTGCCACCACTATTTATTCAGTGGTTTGTTTGATCAGTGCGGCAGATCTTGCTTGGAAAGTCCCTGAGAGTCTACAACAACTCTGACATTTTAAATAGCACGGGACAGTGGAAAGTCCCAAACATTTGCTGCTGTAAATGGGGTTACTGATTGTGGGGGATACTACCAATAGTAACAATAATATGTTTTTGAATGTAATTTGCTGATTTTCCTCACAGAACTGCTGATTGGGTTTCAAGAGTGCTATTTCATTTCTGTTTTTTAAATCTCATCTGAATGTCCAAATGAAATGGTTGCAATAATTTACACCAGTGCTTGAGTTCAGAATGATAGCACTCCCAGGACAGGGAGAGCTTGGGTTTACATACAAAGTAAAGCTGCCTCTACTCTGTTAAACTGAAAGTAAAGCTGCTGGAAGTGATTAATGGCTAAAGGATGAGGTTAGATACAGAGCAAAGTACCTTCTGTTCTTTTAAAGTGAAATTAAAGCTTCATCTACATTGTCCTCAGCAAACACTCCCACGGCAGGTACAGCACAGGGTCAGAGTGGAAGTCTCCCATTAAGCTGTCTCCCTCAACACGCCGATGACAGATATAGCACTGGGTTAGTTACCATGTGAAACCCAGTACCTTTTTGAAGTTAATTGTTTTTGTATTCTCATATTGTTTCGTTTGAGAATGGCTGAAGTAGTTGGAAGGATGCCCTAGGTAACTACAAGTCTGTTAAGCCTTAATATGAGTGTTCCCATCATCTACGAGCAGCTTTATCCCAGGTGGTAGAGCAGTTTTGTATGTTAAGGTGAATTTATTGTTCCTCACATCAGACCACAGGATTAAGGGGGATGAGGAGGTTGTGTGAGTATTCTGCTGAATGTTTCTCCACTTGCTGGGACCCTGTTGAGATGTGAATATTCTGCTTGGGTTGTTGCTGCTGAAAGCAGAGTGCTGAAGATTCCCATGTGACCTCCTGTTGAGCGGCACAACGAAGTATTAAAGGTCAGAGTGGGGAAGGGTGTGACAATTCTGGTAATTCATGGTGACTGACTTCACGTTGGAGGGAGGAAGGGAGGTTGATGACTAAAGACCATGTGGATGGTGTGTCAACCCATAATGGAAGAAACAGTACATCCAACGGGGAGGTGCCTGACCTTTTAGTTCCCCTGTTGTTGCAGTCTTGTTAACTGTCCCCATTATCTATTGCTGATGTTGTGTTGCAGGCTGACCACGAGGGAAGATGTGAGTACACATTAACGCCTTGTGAAGCGTGCAGCAGGATGGTACGCCAACTCGACATGTCCCGCCACCTGGAGCGAGAGTGCCCCGAAAGGAACCTCAACTGCAAATTCTGTAAATTATTGTTTCACCACAAGGATATTAAGGTGATTGATCTTCTGACCAGAATTAATTCCATTCATTAGGACAACGTATTGGTAATTGATGCTGACAACAGAGAGCGAAAGGGCCCTCTTGTGGTGCAGTGGTAGTGTCCCTACCCTGGACCAGGAGGCCCTGGTTCAGTCCCAACTGATCCAGAGCATTGTAGTTACATCTCTGAACAGGTTGGTTAGAAAAATAGTAGCTGCGTGTTTGTTTTATTTAAACTAATGTGTGTCTTTCCTGTGGTAGTAATTAAATGGGTCCCAGTCCCATCCTCCTTTAAAATAGAGGAATCTTACCCTCATGGCTATTTACTCTTTGCCCTTTACACTGGGACAACCAAATCCATTCTATGGTGTTCAGAGCCAACAGGTGGGTGAGCTCAGTGTAGAGCTGGGCCAGTCTGATTTGTCAGAGTTGCAGCCAATCCCTTTGCTGACCTGGACTTAAGTTTCTTAAGTAAAATACTTTTAGTGTTGGTTCCCAATCCCAACAAATGAACTTTTTCTCCTTATGGATATAGCTGTGAATTCTCTGCATCTTCTTGGGATCTGCTCTGATGAAAGTTTCCGTCTTGACTAATTTACTGATCTCTGTTGTTTAGTATCTGGATTGCAAATGCAGAGACATTGAGCTAGAATTAGTGGGAACAGATTCAGTGTGGTTTAACTGGCACCATATTCTTAGTAATGGGTACTGAGCTGGCTCAAGTTGGACAGGGCGGACTTAAATGTCCTTACTCCAGCAGATGCAAAGAGGCAGTCAAATCTGACTGCTGCTGTCAGACAGCAAGCTGCAGCCATTGCGAGTGAGATAATAGATGATTCAGAAACCCAAACCTCTATTTTTGACAGCCGGTCATTTCCTGTGTCTCAGTCCTTCACCGTATGAGAGCAATAACAGACTGAATGTTGACTGAAGGCCAGCATACAGGAGAGCTGTCACTTTCAAGAGAATGTATTCCAATGCTCAGGATAGCTGATCATTCACCAACTCTGGTCATGGGGATTGTTGTATTAAACAATTCACTAATCAACATCACATGCCGTACTACATCCTCTTTCTGATCATCTGCTCTCACTCCTGAACGTGCAATCTGACACTGGCCTCAGACTCCATCGTGTCAGAAACTCTACCGTAGTTAGCTCCGTCTCCCCAGTAATTTCTGTTTCACTTCCAGGTCTGAAGTAAACGTTCAAACATAGGTACACACAGCAAGCTGAAGGAGGCAACATACAGGCAAAGTAGTCCCATTGATGTATTCGTTACCCCAGCAGGAGAATTCTGTCATGAAGCCAAAGGGATTTTAATAATGAGATGAAAGAGGAAATTTGGAAGTGTTTTACTGTATATGTTGCTGTTCCACTCACTCCTGATGATGTTGTGTCTGATAAAGGGCAGGAAATACAAAGGATCACCCACCCAGGAGTTATTGCTTAGTGTGTTGGATCTATTCTGTTCAGTTATTCAAAGAAGCAATTAGCTTTTGTAACTTGCTTTGTGAACTCATGGTTCTAAAGGCTATTCTGATAAGAATATCTCAAGTCCGATAATCAGCTGATTAGCTAAACTGAAACTGGATTTTCACAATGGACAGAGGTCAGAAATATACAATATGAGAAATAATGTTACAAGCAAAAAGGTCACAGCATCATGGCATATTGCATCACAAACAGCATTCTACCCATTGACCCTGAAATGATCTTTATCTCCTGCTGTTACTTCCTGCTCCTTACATTTATAATTTCCAAATCGTTTATACTTGCTGTATGAATTGTTAGGAGCTCAAAGAGTGTTAAGAAAATAGGATTTCAGAGCAAGAGTGGGCCTGGTTATCATGGCTGGTTTGGTTATGATCTCAACACTTTGCTGTCTTTAACTCACTCCCAATAATCTTTGATTCCCTTGTCTATCAAAAAGCTATCTAACATGGCCATGAATAAATTAAATGATCCAATTTCTACAGTTATGCAGGGAAGATAATTTAACGCATTACTGATCGTGAGAGGAAAAGGAATCTGCTCACCTCTCTTAACAGTGAGAGCTTTTGTTTTTAAACCTAGTCTCACGTTAGATTCCGGGAGGACATCATACATGTCAAGTCCCCCAGGATCTTGTATGTTTTAATAAGGTCACCTCACATTCTTCGAAACTTCATTGACTATCAGTCCTACTTGATCATCTTTATTTTGAAGAGAGGCCCTAGGGTCTCGGAATGAGTGCTGAACCTTCTCTGAACTGGTTCTAACACAATTATGGCCTTTTGCAAATGAGGAAACCGAATCTGTACCCAGTACTGCAGGTGTGGTAGGATTGCAGCCACATTTCTCTACATTTATTTTCCATTCCCCTCGTAATAAATATCTAAATTTCCATTTGTCTTTTGAATCACTTGCTATACGTGCATGCTGACATTTTATATTCCTGGACCAATCGTGACCCTTTCTGATTGGTTCTTTGTGTTCACCCTGCTTTCTCTCTCCCTCTCCCTGATATCATTTACTTTATGTGGGTGGGCCTGCTTTCTCTCTTCCTCTCCCTGTGTGAGTGCATGCTGCTGACAATCTCCCTCTCGCTGCTTTTCCTTGTGGCAATGGATATGTCTGTGTCTGTTTTCGCTCATTCTCTTACCACCCTGCCATCTCTATTACTCGGTGTGGATGCACACTGCTCTTTCTCTCTCTGATCATATTCCGTGGTGGATGCCTATGTTTCTCTCTCCCTCTGTCTGTCTGTCTCTCTCCCTCTGTCTGTCTGTCTCTGTCTCGCTCTCTGTCTCTGTCTCGCTCTCTTTCTCTGTCTCGCTCTCTTTCTCTGTCTCTCGTTCTCTGTCTCTGTCTCTCTCTGTCTCGCGCTGTCTGTCTCTCTTTGTGTCCTCCACCTCTGTTCGTGTGCACGCTGCTCTCCCAGCCACTTGGCAGCAAGAAGCTGAACCCTGGAGAGGCTGTTTGTGCTGTTGTGTCTCAGCGCTGGAGACTCCTTGACTTTGTAGTTTCCCTGGGTGTTCTGGGTCAAGAGGGAGAGATGACCTTGTTCTTGCTGCCAGGTGGTCTGAGTTGAAGGTGAGTTGAGGACATACTCAGGCCTGAGCCTCCAGGTTACCCAACTGTTGCACTCACTGTGGGATTCAACATACTGTCTAGGAATCAGATGGGATGTTGATGAACCATTTCTGATTCTGAAGTTGGTGGGCCTGCTGAGAGTGATGGTTTGCAGCTGTTCGACAAGGCATCTCACCACCATTTTCTCAAGGACAGACAGCAAATGCTGGCCAGCCCATTGATGCCACATCCCACAAATAAATATTTTTAAAAAAGGACTGCTGTTTGAATCCAGTAACAGCACTATAGCTACAGAATAAGTTACTGAAAGTGTCATTTCTGGTTGCCCCTCACAGGCCCATGATGAAATCTGTTCCAAGTTTCCGTTAACATGCGAATGGTGCGGAAAGAAAAAGATTCCAAGAGAAAAGGTAAAGTGTGTGTTTGAAACCAATCAGGAGGCAGGAGGACAGTCCGAAAGTTAGAGTTGGTTAACAGTGCTGCGATGTTTACACTGCACGTGTGTGCAGTGTATAAAAGAAATGATTTGGTTGTATTTCTCCCTCCCCTCTGATGAAAGCCTGATTCTCCCTCTTTAACAGCCATTGGCTCAATTAACAGTTTACTCAGACCAAGCACCTTGCACACTTCAGTGAACTTGCCTATTTTGGGGCAGTTTCCTATGGCCACATGCACTAGAACTCAATTAAAACTTAGTAACCAGCGAGACTTTTGTCCTTTAGCTTCTATTTTAGCCTATGACAATTAGATTTTCCTGCTCCTCGGATGCTGCCTGAACTGCTGTGCTTTTCCAGCACCACTCTAATCCAGAATCTGGTTTCCAGCATCTGCAGTCATTGTTTTTACCTAGTTAGATGAAAGTGCAGTTTCAAACTCGTTATTCCGGCAGAGTGCTTACAATGAAGGAAATGGACGTTTCTTTGTCAGTGATATTTGGAACTATATTTCAGGGCTTTGACTGACAGTCAGCATGTGGCCAGGCAGGTGTATATGTGGAGGAGCAGTTTCATGTAATGCTGATCTTCCAATGTGTTTATTGTATGTTCCTCTCCACAGTACTTGGATCATACTCGGACATGTGGGAAGGTGAAGTTCCCTTGCCGCTTTAGCGTGATTGGCTGTGAAATAACTGTAAGTGCACTAAACAGTTTTCTATCTATTGTAAAATAGATACAGGATGATTAATAATTGAGATGGATTCAGAGCAATGTGTTAGTTAATACTGTTTACCTCTGAGGGCTGTGCTGATATTCACAGAATCATACAGAAAAGGCCCTTCAGCCCATCAAGCCTACACCAACAAAGCTGGCACTATAAATGCGCTAATCCCAATTTCCTGCAGTTGTTCGAAAACTATGCCCTCTTGTGATTAGCCAACCTGCTTTCTATTCACCCTGGCCATGCCCCTCATAATCTTATACACCTCAACCATGCTTTAAAGAAAACAATCCAGCCTGTCCAGTCTCTTCTGAAAGCTCGATTGTTACATTCCAGACAACATCCTGGTGAACCTCCTCTGTACCCCTGTAGTACTATCACATCCTTCTAGTAGTGAGGTGCCCAGACCTGCACACAGTACTCCATCTGTGGCCTAACCAATGCTCTGGACAATTCCAACATTATCTTCTTGCGGTTTTGCCTTCATTAGTCGTGGCATAAGGTATGTGCTCCATATGCCGCCTTAACTATCCTAATCATGTGCTGTGCCAACTTCAGGGATCTGTGAATAATTACACCAAAATCCCTCTGTTCCTCTGAGTTACCCATTGTCCTGCCATTCATTAAATACATTCCTCATCTTGCTGCTTCCAGAGTGTATCACCCTCGCATTTCTCAGGGTTAAATACCATCTGCCACTGGCCTGCCCATCTGACCAAACCATTTATATCTCTCTGTAACCTACAGCTATCTTCTTTGCTATTAACCACTCTGCCAATCTTTGTGTCTTCTGCAAATTTGTTTAACGTTCCCCTCACATTTTCATCTGTATAAATTTTAAATATATATTTCAAACAATAATGGTCCCAGTACTGATCCTTGTGATATAACGCTGGACATCAGACTCCCGTCACTCAAACAGCCTTCTCCCACTGTGCTTTGTTCCTATTACTGAACCAGTTTCTGATCCATCTCACCAAGTTTCCCAGAATTCCATGTGCTTTAACCTTCTCAATCAGTCTGCTGTGTGTGACCTTGTCGAAGGTTTTGCTAAAAGCCACATCAACTACAGCAGCCGAACTTCCTTCATCCACATACTTGGTCACATTTTCAAAACATTCTAACAAATCTGTTAGGCATGACCTCCCTCTGACAAAGCCATGCTGACTCTCCGCAATTAACCCAGGCCTTTCCAAGTGGTTATTAACTTGTTCTTTCAGAATTTTCTCCAATGTTTCACGACACTGATATGAGAATCACTGGTCTGTAATTTCCTGGTTTATTTATACCACCCCTTTTAAAATGTGGAACCACATTAGCCAACCTCCAGTCCTCTGGCACTAGCCCCTTGGCCAGAGAGGAATTAAAAACTTGTTTCAGAGTTGCTGCAATTACCTGATTTGTCTCCCACAGCAGCCTGAGATGCAACTCATCTGGGTCCGGGGATTTGTCTATTTTTAAGCCTGACTGAGCCTCCAATATCTCTCCGTTTCCTGTGTCGAACTGTTCCTCACAGTCCCTTTTCCTGAATTCCGTATCTACATTCACCTTTTCCAGAGTGAAGACCGAAGGGGAGTATTTATTCAGGTCCTTTCTGATATCTTCTGACTCCCCACACAGATTGCCCCTTGATCCCTAATGGGCCCAACTCTTTCCCTGGTTAGCCTCTTTCCTTTAACGTATTTATAAAATATCTTGGGATTCTTCCTAATCCTGTTCACAAGTACCTTCTCATGCTCCCTTTTTGTCCTTCCAATTGCTTTTGTAAGTTCCTTCCAGCACTTCCGGTGTTCCTGTAGGGCTGCACCCTTTGGACTTGCTAAAAGCCCTACTGCTCTCCTCTATCTAGTCCTGTATTGTCCTAGATACCCAGGATTCTCTGAAGTTATTGTTCCTACATTTCCCTCTAAAGAGTACATGTTGGATTTGTACTCTTCCCCAGCTACTTTTTGAATGCCCCCCAGTTGCTCCACTGTAGACTTACCTACTGTGGCTACATCCTGCTTTATTTTAATAAAACCTGCCTTCCCTCAGTTGAAAGCTGTCTTTAGCAGGCCATCTTTCTCCATCTCCAGAATAAAGTTGAACGGTACCGTATTGTGGTTGCTATCACTTAAACGTTCTCCGACTGCCACGTCAAACACCTGACTGGCTTCTCTCCCCAGAACCAGATTCAGCACTGCACCGTCCCATGTTGGGCCATCTACACATTGATACAAAAAAAAACTCGCTTGGATGCATTTCAAGAAGTCCGCCCACTCTAAAACCTTAACACTTTGACTATCCCAATTTATGTTGGGAAAATTGAAATCCCCGAGTATAATTGCTCCTCTGTGTCTCACTCATTCCCACAATGATGGGTGGCCTTCATTTATCATACTAATGTCCAGATTATCTCATCTGTAGATAACCTGACCATGCCTAGCACAATGGCCCTTGGAACCTGGGCTTTTCTTTTACTATTGTGAAAGTTCTGTGTTTCACCGTGCCATCAGGGTTGTTGCATGTACCATGCTGGAGATTGTAAACGCAGCAGTCACGTCACATGGCTAATAGATATTCACTGTATTATTGCTGTAATGTTAATTATATTAAATTGCTCGGTATTAATTGGGGACTCTCTGTACAAGCTTGTATGAGAGGTTGATTGGAGATACACGATATGTACTGTGCCTCTTGTCAATAAAAGTGTAAATGTAAAAATATTAGTTTCCAGTATTTCATCCTCCATCTCACTGGGAGCTTCAGTGGTGCATGGACTCTAGTGCTGAAAAATGTGTTGCTGGAAAAGCGCAGCAGGTCAGGCAGCATCCAAGGAGCAGGAGAA
>NC_057739.1:2238558-2265661 GCF_004010195.1 Chiloscyllium plagiosum
ACTGGTCCTCCTGGGAGCAGATGCGGCGGAGATGAAGGAATTGAGAATATGGGATGGTGTTTTTACAGGGGGCAGGGTGGGAGGAGGTGTAGTCTAGGTAGCTGTGGGAGTTGGTCGGTTTATAGTAAATGTCTGTGTTGAGTCAGTCGCCCGAGCTAGAAATGGAGCGGTCTAGGAAAGGGAGGAAGGAATCTGAGACGGTCCAGGTAAATTTGAGGTCGGGGTGGAAGGTGTTGGTAAAGTGGATGAACTGTTCAACCTCCTCGTGGGACTTTAGTGGCAGGTCACTGGTCTCAGCAACTGCTCTGTCTTTGACCATACTCCATGTTGTCCATGTCTGATTACACTCCTGATTTGAGGATTATTGGGGTTTTGAAGGGTCAAAGTTGAACTGGTCACTGTAGTTGATCTAACCCCAGTCCTGTTGCTGTAGTCACGGTGCTGAGAGTGGATGGTGAAGTTCAGTTTCTGGTCAGTGCTGTTGGCTGAAATGACAATGATGCTGGTGTATGACAGGCAGATGGTTTGCTTTTCCCCAGTCTGAAATGATTGAACAACTCAGTCTGGGTGGTGTCCAGCCTCCTCCATATCCAGAAGTTGGTTTCTGTCTTGTGGTGCTGTTCTGGGAAATCTAAATTCTTCAAAAACTTCCTTATCTTAAGATTGAAACTGAGTAGCCCCAAACTTGTTTCATTCCTCTTACTGAGGTAGCAACTCCATTGTGTGTGTGCTGCACATGTCAGTGTGTCAGCATCTCAGTGAACAGACTGTGGTTGTATTGGAACCCTGCAGTACAGTCAAAGATAGAACTTTTTTTTAAACTAAAAGGATCTCTGTTTTGCATGCAGAGCTGGTGTGACTCTCCCTATAGGAGGAATTAAAATCCTGATTGCAGTCAGCTAGTTTCACACACTCCAACTATAGTAATTGCTGACATTTGTAATATAGGGGAGCTGATCGGAGAGTCCCTACAGTGAGGAAACAAGCAACTTGACACGACATGCCTACACCAGCCCTCCAAAGAGTATCCCCTCCCAGACACATTCCCTATTACTCTACATTTACCCTGACTAATGCACCTAACCTACACACCCCTGAACACTACAGGCAATTTAGCATGGCCAATCCACCCTAACCTGCACATCTTTGGATTTTGGGAGGAAACCGGAGCACCCGGAGGAAACCCATGGAGACACGGGGAGAATGTGCAAACTCCACACATACAGTCGCCCGAGGCAGGAATCAAACCCAGGTCCCTGGCGCTGAGGCAGCAGTGCTAACCACTGAACCACCGTGCCGCCCCAAAAGCATGTTCTTAAGTGAATTGGCCTGAAGCCAGTTGGAGTAATCTCACTGATACATTATCTACTGTAGGTATGTGAACAGGGTGTATCCTGTCTGAAATATCTTGCCTCTCCCTTATCCTCTAGCTGCCTGCTGGGAAGATTGTCAGACACAGGCTGTCATGGGTCAGCTAGTAGGTGTGTATTTTGTTTGAAGTTAGCTGGGAGTACTGGAGGACTGGAAAGTTTTGGTGCTCTTAGCTTTTAACCTCTATGAAGGGAACAGAAATTCTCAAGTGAGAAAGTGATGCTTAAGCTATACAGAGGCTTGCTCAGATCCCCCTCTAGAGGACCTGTCCCCCTCTGGAGGACCTGTTCTGGGCATCTTCCCTCTGAACAGATATTTTAACTTGAGATAGCTCCTGCACAGATTGACCAGTGTCACGTCATGAAGACAGTTTGTACAAATGTGGCTCCTATTTGTTTGCATTTAAAAGGTTGAAGTGCAATTTAGTGTTTAGGATGGCAGAAATTTGATTAAATAGACAAGGAAAACATATTTCCTCTTGTGGAGGAGACCGAATTGGGACATGGAACCTTCAGATTACGCTGAGGTCATTTGGGTGAAGTCCAAAATCACTGCTTCCCACAACGGGGCTGAAATTCTACAGCTGTCTTAAGTGCCAGCAAACGCTGGGCATAGTTGAAATTTTAAAGACTGCAATTGATACTCTAACCGAACAAAACTCTCCTGAAAGAATATGGAACAAAGGAGGATAGGTGGAGTTTGAGATATAGATCAGAAAATTCTAATTGAATACAGAACAGACTTAAGAGATGGAATTACCACTTCCTGTTCCCCTGCAGTATTGCTCTGTCTGTGGACTTATCTGCTCTATTCACCGGCTTTGTTTATTTTCTACATTACACTGTAGAATGTGGGCTTTTGGAGTTGGACAGTGTGTTTTCTTCTTCATGTGCATCAGGATCTAACAGAGAACAATTAGGCTTCTTCTAAATTATTCCTTATTTTTCAGTTCTGCAGAGATCTCCGCACACCGAGCGGCACTGCTGGTTTACTAACCTGCTGTTTACTTTCTGTACACAATCTGCAATGGTTTAGCTAGATTTTTATCGTGGCTGTGCAATTGATTTGAGATCAACAGGGTTTATGAGGGTTGCCAACAAGATTGAATAACTGAAGGATACTTGACACAAATTCCTCAAAACTAACAATCTGAGACACACATTGCACTTCGATATAAACCCCAAGTGAGTGTACAGTACTTCTCATAGCATTTAGTGAGCTCGATGGGTTTAACGCCAGTTGACAGTAGTTTCTGTTGGATTACGTTGGTTTCTTATTTTAATCACAGTTTTATCATTTGTAGTCAAATTTCCTGTCTGCTGTGATAGGATTCCTAAACCCGTGTCGCCAGATCATTAACCTAAGCTTTAAGATTACTAACTAGTTTATTGACATTGTCACTGTCTCCCCTCAGTCACTTGTCTCCAGGGTTTTTGATGCCTTCTGGTGTTTGGATGTAGATGTCATTGAGATGGCCCTTTCTGAATGCTACCTTGCCGAGTGTTCAGCAACCTGTCAGTGTGGCTTCATTTCAACCGCCCACTATGCTGTACCCGCTCTGCGTGTTGCGAGAGGCAGACTCTATTTGCTGTTGGACATGGTGTAATGTTTTCTCTGAAGGGAGGTTGAGATCCTTGTGAGTGCTGTCCGGTGCAATGTGGCTTTGCTACCCTGTGAGTGTTGGGTGTTGTTGACAAATGTTTCTATTGATCCTTGCCAGGCTGAGAAGGAAAAGCTGGCTGAGCATGAGAACCAGTGTGTGGTGGACCACATGCAGATGCTGCTCCAACATGTGATGGGAATACGGAGTGCTGTGGAAAGCCTACAGCCTCTGCACCTGCAGCAGGCCAAGCTCAAGGTCAACCAGCTCTTTACCTCCGTTCGTGAAATGGAGGAGACTCTGGGACCATTCCGATCGATCGCTCTTGGTGAGAGAGGCTCCTCCTCTCCTGGTGGGGACCTGGCAAAAGCTTACTTGTCAGAAAGCTTAGAAGATGTGCAAACGCGATGTGCAGCTCTGAAGCACAAAGCTGAAACATTCGAAAACATTGTCTGTGTTCTTAACCGTGAGGTGGAGCGAGCCTCTGTGAGCATGGTAGCTTACGAACAACAACACAAACTGGACCAGGAGAAGATTGAAGCCTTACAAGCAAAGGTGGGTGAACTGGCACATCCAGACTAACCTCCCGAGAAAATACAGGCAGTGAGCAGCCTGTAGCATATACCGTGTGCAGAAGCTGCATACCTCAGTGCTTCCCACGACTACAATACGGTGCGAAAGGCCAGCACTCCCCCCGCCAATGTTTTACACAAGGGCTCTTTTGTGCACAGCAACAGTGTGTGACCACAGTCACTCAAACCGTGAGAGAATGCAGGACCTGGTGGAGCAGGGCCCATGGGTCAATGTCTGACTTCTTACCCACATAACTGTACAGGATCCTGAAATAGTCCCCCCACCCCCAGCCCAATAAATGCATCTTAACCCATTCATCAAAATTCTGCTTAGCTAAGATAAATGATAGCTCTGTCACTGTATAACACTGGGGCGCAGTGCTGATGGGTATTCCAAAATGTTACCACACAACGGTGAGACAGTGACAGGCCTGTTCCCACCAGGACTGTACCCCAGTGTTATACAGTGACAGGCCTGTCCCCACCAGTACCGTACCCCACTGTTATACAATGACAGGCCTGTCCCCACCAGTACCGTACCCTAGTGTTATATAGTGACAGGCCTGTCCCCACCAGTACTGTACCCCAGTGTTACACAGTGACAGACCTGTCCCCACCAGTGTTATACAGTGACAGACCTATCCCCACCAGTACCGTACGCCGCTGTTATACAATGACCTATGTGGGCAGCACGGTGGCACAGTGGTTAGCACTGCTGCCTCACAGCGCCAGAGACCCGGGCCAGTACTGTACCCCAGTGTTATACAGTGACAGACCTGTCCCCACCAGTACTGTACCCCAGTGTTAGACAGTGATACACCTGTCCCCACCAGTACCGTACCCCAGTGTTACACAGTGACAGACTTGTCCCCACCAGTACCGTACCCCAGTGTTATACAGTGACAGACCTGTCCTCACCAGTACTGTACCCCAGCATTATACAGTGACAGACCTGTCCCCACCAGTGTTATACAGTGACAGACCTGTCCCCACCAGTATTGTACCCCAGTGTTATACAGTGACAGTGTTGGGCCGAAGGGCCTGTTTCCACACTGTAAAGTAATCTAATCTAATCTAATCTAACCTGTCCCCACCAGTATTGTACCCCAGTGTTATACAGTGACAGACCTGTCCCCACCAGTACTGTACCCCAGTGTTACACAGTGACAGACCTGTCCCCACCAGTACTGTACCCCAGTGTTATACAGTGTCAGGCCAATCCCCATTAGTACTGCACCTTGTGTTTTAGAGCGACAGAATTTTCCCCTCCAGAACCATTATTCCGCTCATAATGCTTTCTCCTTGCAAGTTTTGAAGGACAGGATGTCATGTGTTTCCTCCCCACATTCACTTTACATGGAGTGAAATATCTTCGAATGAACCTTAGTTTGTGACAACCTTACACCTTATCCTATGGTATTTATGTCATGGATCTGCATGGCTGTTCCTGTCATTCAGGTGCGTCAGATGGAACACGCTACAGCCTTGAAAGACCTGTCTATAGCACAGTTGGAACTGAAGCTGCAGGCACTGGAGTACAGCACTGACAATGGAATCTTTATCTGGAAAATATCCGATTTCAGTCGAAGACGACAGGAAGCTAAAACCCAACGATCGCCTGCTATATTCTCCCCAGGTAAGTTCCGTGTTGTCAAATTACTTACAGAGAGCAATCTGATGCTCGCTACATTCAGGCGTAATGTCTTTTGTTATGGTCTGTGATGCCTGGGAGGTCAGTGGTTGAAAAATGGATGCTGGGACCTCAATTGTGACTATGTTGGAATTTGAAAATTTGAGAGGAACAGAGAGGCAGAGAAACATGGGTGTAGTGAGCAGGTGTTATTTTTCGTGCATGGAATCCTGTGTCGGTCAGACTTTGGTGAATGTTTAGCAGTAAGGATTTCCCTTCTACTGGAGAAAGGGTGGTTTGCTGCTTTCCCCCATCTCTCAGCTGCTTTTCCATCAAGACCAAGGCCTGGCTATTTTGGCAGATGTGGTTGATGCTGAAACAGGGGCTTTCTCTGCTTTTGCCCCTTGCCACAAACCACATGGTGTTACCACTGGGCAGTCTCTGCCAAATGTACTAAATACTTGCAAGCATTACTTGCATGCCATAGTGGCCTGTGCTTTGCCCTTCCAACATCTGGCCCTATACTGTGAGGTCAGCAGAGTTTATCACGAGAAGAGCTGGATAGAACGTGGAGCAAGAGGCTGTCGATCCAGTGAGGATTTCCTAGCAGTGATTTGGCTTCATTTCAGTAAAAGGGCATTACATAAAATCATAGAAGATAAGATCTGGAGTAGGCCATTCAACCCTTTGAGCCTGCCCCTTCATGCTATTCAATACGACCATCCAATTCATCCTGCTTTCTCCCCATACCCTTCAAATATTTTCAATGAGTTAGATATAGTTCTTAGGGTTAAAGGTGTCTTAGCGTTAAATATTTTGACCTCACCATTTTCTGCGGTGGAAAATTCCGCAGACTGTTCACTCTCTGGGTGAAGAAATGTCTATCGTCAGGTTCCCTCTGGTAATCTGTAACACTGTAATTGACCTCTTCATCACGGTCAACAGCCATGGAGTGGCTCTGCATCGCTGCCAGACGTTCCTAAGTAACCTTCAAGGTGCTTCTTCTCATCTTCTCTAAGGTGAGAGTTGCCTGTCAACCTTTGGATATTAATGAGTAGAACTGGCCATGAAGTTGTGCATCTGCTTCCTGCCTTGCCTGTGATTTACTATTCCACTTCTCCCCACCGATACAGGAATTCCACTTCTCCCCACCGATACAGGATAGTGCTGATCTCCATTTAAGAGGGAGTCTGATGTATGACCATCTCTGATCTGCCTGCCCACTCCTATCTAACACACCTAGTGTACACAGGGAAAACAGACTTCATGGGGCTGCAGCAAATATAATTGGCCTGGGTGTTTCTAAACTACCTTCAACTCTTATTGCTCAGAACAGCTGTGTGCAGTACTCGGAGAATGTGGAACATGTTGCAATTTTTGTTCTTTTAAAACAATCCAAACAGACAAATTTTCAATGTTCTTCGAACAGGATGCCCCTTTTTGAAAACTTATGATAATTTCTTATGAAAAGGCATGTTTCCCTAAGACATAGTCGTGGAGTCATACAGCACAGAGACAGACCCTTCAGTCCAACTCATCAGCACTGACCAGACATCCCAATCTGACCTGGTCCCATTTGCCAGCACTTGACCCTTATCCCTCTAAGCCCTTCCTAATCATGAACCCATTTTTTTAAATGTTGTAATTGTACCAGCCTCCTCCATTTCCTCTGGCAGCTCATTCCATACACGTACCACCCTCTGGGTGAAAACATTACTCAGAATACCTTCTAAATCTCCCCCCACCTTAAACCTATGCTCTCCAGTTTTGGACTCCCACACCCTAGGCAAAAAAGACCTTGACTATTTACCTGATCCATGCCCATCATGATTTTAAAACACCTATAAGGTCAGTCCTCAGTTACTGATTCTCCAGGGAAAATAGCCCCATTCTATTTAACCTCCTTATAGCTCAAACCTTCTAGTCCTGGCAACATCCTTACCACTGAATGTATTTTATTCAGAATATTAGGCAAGTATTGCTTTCAATAATGCTAGTGTTTCAGCCGCTAAGGTGCTTATAACTCCCCTTTTTAATTTCCTGGCTTCCCATGCCACTGGACAACATTTAGGATTCCTTCACCAAGAATATGATAAACTCCGCCTTACCGGAGGATCCATCCGGGAGACTGGCATGTGAAGCTTCACTAAAAATGGCAAAATCGATAGCTTCCGGATCATCCAGGGCTGGAACTTGATGCCAGTCTGAGTGTTCCATTGGGAAGGAATAAAGTCTAGTCTGAGTGTGCCATCACTTGAACTGACCAGTCAAACTTTTTAACTGGTCTACCTGACCTTGGATGTCAGACTGTCTTTCTGTGAGGATCTGGTTTAATTTATTGGGATGTGATTGTCATGTTCAGTGTAAGATTCCGATCCGCAGTCACTCCCGATTTATTCTGCTTGATATCTAATCTTACGTATTTAAAGCATCTCGAAGCCTGACTACCGACCTTCCTTAAAAAAGTTTTATTTATCACCTATTGTCCGCATTCTCCAGTTTCTACAGGTTGCAATCACAAACGTCAAGGTGCTTGGGAAGTTGCAAAACCTGTCTGGGTTTGCTTTTAACTGAACGCAATCTGCTTTCAGTACAATAGACCTGCCTAAGGAATACCACCCACACTTAATACATCAGTCAACAATAAACATGTTTTTTAATTGCCACAGTTTGCCTTCTGTATTGTTAGCTTCTTTAGCTAACCTTTGATGGATATAAAAGCTTCAGTTTCATAAGGGAGAAAACGTCAATTTACATTCCCAGGAATATGTCACTAAAACAGCTAAGAAAATGTCTGGCTCCCTTTTCCTGCCATAGGGAAATTATTTTTATTCATCTATGGGTTGGGGTGTCGCTGGCTGGTCAGCATCCTCGTTGCCCTTGAGAAGGTGATGGTGAGATGCCCCCTTGAATCGCTGCAGTCGACGTGTGATAGGTTGACTAGCAATACTATTAGGGAGGGAATTCTGAGATTTTGACCAAGCGACAGTGAAGGAATGGCAATATATTTCCAAGTCAGGATGGTGAGTGGCTTGGAGGGGAACTTGCAAGTGGTGGTGTCTCTATGTATCTGCTGACCTTGTCCTTCTAGATGGAAGTGCTTGTGGGTTTGGGAGGTGCTGCCTGAGGATCTTTGGTGAATTTCTGTAGCATTGAAGAACAAAGAACAAAGAAAACTTACAGCCCAGGAACAGGCCCTTTGGCCCTCCAAGCCTGAGCTGATCCATATATACTGTCTCAACCTGTCGGTCAATTCCTAAGCATCTGTATCCCTCTGCTCACCACCTGCACATACATCTGTCCAGACGCATCTTAAATGAATCCACCGTGCCTGCCTCTAACACCTCTGTTGGCAACGCGTTCCAAACACCCACCACCCTCTGTGTGAAGTACTTGCCGTGTGTATCCCCCTGAAACTTTCCACCTCTCACCTTGAAAGCATGACCTCTTGGTATTGAATCCTTCATCCTGGGAAAAAACTTATCTCTCTATCTACCCTGTCTATACCTCAATCAGGTCCCCCCTCAATCTCCTTTTTCCTAGTGAAAATAAACCTAACCTACTCAACCTCTCTTCATAGCTAGACCTTCCATACCAGGCAACATCCTCGTAAACCTTCTCTGCACCCTCTCCAAAGTGTCCACATCCTTTTGGTAATGCAGCGACCAGAACTGTACACAGTGTTCTAAATGTGGCCAAACCAATGTCTTGTACAATTTTAACATGATGTGCCAGCTCTTATACTCAATACCCCGTCCAATGAAGGCAAGCATACTATATGCCTTCTTGGCCACTCTATCCACCTGTGCAGCAACCTTCAGGGTACAATGGACCTGATCTCCCAGATCTCTCTGCTCATCAACATTTCCCAAGGCTCTTCCGTTCATTGTATAATTCGCTCGAGAATTAGTCTTACCTAAATGCATCACCTCACATTTGTCTGGATTGAAATCCATCTGCCACTTTTTCCACCCAACTCTCCAGTCTATCGATATCCTCCTGTATTCTTTTGACAGTCCCTAATGCTTTCTGCTACTCCACCAATCTTTGTGTCATCTGCAAACTTGCTGATCATACCAACAGTGCCCTCTTCTAGATTATTTATGTATATTACAAACAACAGTGGCCCCAACACTGACCCCTGTGGAACACCACTGGTCACCTTTCTCCATTTCGAGAAACTCCCTTCAACTACTACTCTCTGTCTCCTGTTGCTCAACCAGTTCTTTATCCACCTAGCTAGAACACCCTGCATACCATGTGACTTCACTTTCCCCATTAGTCTACCATGGGGAATGTTATCAAACGCCTTACTAAAGTCTATCAACAGTCCTTCCTTCATCTATCAACTTGGTCACTTCCTCAAAGAACTCTATTAAGTTGGTAAGGCACGATCTCTCCCGCACAAAACCATGTTGCCCATCACTGATAAGCCCACTCTTTTCCAAATATAAATAGATCCTATACCTCGGTACCCTCTCCAGCATCTTTCCCACCACTGACGTCAGGCTCACTGGTCTGTAGTTTATTAGTTTACCATGGGGAACCTTATCAAACGCCTTACTAAACTCCATGTATATGATATCAATCAATAGCCCTTCCTTCATCTATCAACTTGGTCACTTCCTCGAAGGATTCTATTAAGTGGTAAGGCACGATCTCCCCCACACAAAACCATGTTGCCGATCACTGATAAGCCCATTCTTTTCTAAATATAAATAGAACCTATCCCTCAGTATCCTTTCCAGCAATTTTCCCACCACCGACATCAGGCTCACTGTCTGTAGTTACCCAGAATATCCTTACTACCCTTCTTGTACAGGGGGACAACATGAGCAACCTTCCAGTCCTCCGGCACCTCCCCTATATTTAAGGATGCCACAAAGATATCTGTCACGGCCCCAGCTATTTCCTCTCTCGCCTCCCTCAGCAACCTGGGATAGATCCCATCCAGTCCTGGGGATTTGTCCACCTTAATAATCTCCAGCCTACGCAACACATCTTCCCTACTTATGCCAACGTGTTCCAGACTAATCAAACTTCTTTAATCTCAACATTCATCATGTCCCTCTCCTCAGTGAACACTGATGCAAAGTAATCATTCAGAATCTCATCCATTCTCTCAGGTTCGGCACACAGCCTTCCTTCATTATCTTTTAGGGGACCAATCCTTTCTCTTGTTACCTGCTTGCTTCTTATATAAGAATAAAATGCGTTGGGATTCTCCTTAATTCTGCTTGCTAAAGCCATTTCATGAGCCCTTTAAGCCCGCTTGATTCCTCGTTTAAGACTTGTCCTACTCTTCTGATATTCCTCCAGGGCCCGTTCTGTTCTTAGCTGCCTAGACCTTATGTATGCTCCCCTTGGCTCGTCGTACAATTTCTCCTGTCGTCCATGGTTCACGAATCTTGCCTTTCCCATCCTTTGCCTTCAACAGGACATGCCTGTCCTGCACTATCTTTAAAAATCTCCCACATATCAAATGGGATATTCAAATAGCTGTGTCCAATCCACATTTCTGAGTTCCTGCCTAATTTTGATATAATTGGGCTTGGCCCAGTTTAGTACTCTTCCCTGAGGACCACTCTCATCTTTATCTACGAGTATTCTAAAACGTACAGAATTGTGGTCATTGGTCCCAAAGAAATCCCCCATCGCAACTTCTACCACCTGTCCTGGCTCGTTCCCCAGTACCAGGTCCAATATGGCCCCTTCCCTCATCGGGTTATTAACATACTGCTCTTGAAAACTCTCCTGGACGCTTCTTACAAATCCTACCCCATCCAGACCTCTGACGCTATGTTCATCCTAGTTAATGTTGGGAAAATTTAAATCTCCCATCACCACTCTCTATTGCCTCTACATCTTTCCATAATCTATTTACTTATTTGTTCTTCTACCTCACACTCACATTGGGAGGCCTGTAATACAGCCCCAACAATGTAACTGCACCATTCTTATTTCTCAGCTCCACCCATAACGCCTCACTGCCCACGACCTTCATAGTGTCCTCCTTTAGCAAAGCCACGATATTATCCCTGACCAGCAATGCAACTCCACCCCCCCCCCTTTTACTTCCCCCTCTGTCCTGTCTGAAGCATCTATATCCTGGAACATTTAGTTGCCAATAATCATGGTTGAAGGAAGGGCAAATCTCTGTGATTGCAATAACCTCATACTCCCAGGCACCAATCCAAGCTCTAAGTTCGTCTGCCTTACACACTATACTCCTTGCATTAAAGTAGATGCACTTCAGGCCACCAGTTCTTTTGCGCTTATCCGCTGTCTGCCTACTCTTCCCTTTGTAAGGATCATGAAGATAGCATTAATAGTCTCCAGTCTCCACCTCACTGCCTATTTGTTTTCTGTTCTGGTTCCCAGCCCCCTGCCACATTAGTTTAAAACCTCCCCAACAGCAGTAGCAAAAACTCCCCCCAAGGACATTGGTTCCACTCTGGTTCAGACGTAGACCGTCCATTTTGTAATAGTCCCATCTTCCCCAGAACAGGTACCAATGTCCAACAAATCTGAACCCCTCCCTCCTACACCATCTCTCAAGCCACGTATTCATCCTGCCTATGTTTTCATTTCTACGCTGGCTAGCACCTGGCACTGGTAGTCACCCCGAGATCACTACCTTTGAGGTTCTCCCCTTTAACTTTTCTCTCTTAGCTCCCTGACTTCATCTTTCAGGACCTCTTCTCGTTTCCTACTTATATCGTTGGTGCCTGTATGCACCACGACAACTGGCTGTTCACCATCCCCTTTTTAGAATGCTCTGCAGCTGATCGGTGACATTCCTGCCCCGAGCACCTGGGAGGCAACATACCATCTGGGAGTCCCGTTTTCGGCCACAGAACCACCTACCTACTCCCCTCACAATAGAATCCCCTATGACTATGTCCCTACGAGTCGTTTTCCCGCCCTTCTGAACAGCAGTGCCCACCATGGAGCCATGATCTTGACAACTGCTGCCCTCCCCTGGTGAGCCATCTCCCCCAACAGTTTCCAAAACGGTATACCCAGTTTGGAGGGAGATGACCGCAGGGGACACCTGCACTGCCTTCCTACTCTTTTTCTGCCTTTTGGTCACCTATTCACTGTCTCCCTCAGCAACTCTAACCTGCAGTGTGACCAGTTCACTAAACATGCTATCCACCACCTCCTCAGCATCGCGGATACTCCACAGCGAGTCCATCCGCAGATCCAGAGCCGCCATGTGGTCAAACAAGAGCTGCAGCTGGACACACTTCCTGCAAGTGTAAGAGTCAGGAACATCAGCCACGTCCCTGAGCTCCCACGTCAAGCAAGAGGCACATGCCACGTGTCTAAGGTCCCTCCCATTGTAAGCTTAGCTTTATATGAACTAACTAAAACCGGGCGGCACGGTGGCACAGTGGTTAGCACTGCTGCCTCACAGCGCCAGAGACCCGGGTTCAATTCCCGACTCAGGCGACTGACTGTGTGGAGTTTGCACGTTCTCCCCGTGTCTGCGTGGGTTTCCTCCGGGTGCTCCGGTTTCGTCCCACAGTCCAAAGATGTCAGGTGAATTGGCCATGGGAAATTGCCCTTGGTATTAGGTAATGGGGTAAATGTAGGGGAATGGGTGGGTTGCGTTTTGGCGGGTCGGTGTGGACTTGTTGGGCTGAAGGGCCTGTTTCCACACTGATTAGATTAGATTTTTAGATTAGATTACTTACAAACCGCAATTAAATATATGAAAAAGAACGATAAGAAAGAAAAAAAATCCTTATCTTACAGAGACTTTTTCTTCCGGTTAGAGGAGGGGGCAGGAGGGAGATACTACATGCGTAGTATCTCAGGTTTAGCCACTGCCCAAATATAAATTAAGCCCTTACTCTTCCCAGCAGCCCTTGCTTCACCTCCCCTTCTCTCCTCACCGCTATCTGTATGATGTACCTTGTACATCAACACTAATTTTGATAACCAGGTCTCTCTTTGAAAGCCTAAGCCACTAGTCTAGCTTTATCTTAGGCATCCACCTTGACGATATGTATATCGGTGTGATAAACATGGCTGTCCCATATGTAGACCTTCTGTATTGTGTTTAATTCATTTGTGGGACGTGGGTCTCGTTGTCTGGCCGGTCTCCAGTTGCATTATATATCAAATTCTTTCCAGCTTTCCAACTCTTTTGTTTTTAATTTGGTATCCTTTATCAACTTCTCAATTATTAGTAGCTGTTAAACGTTCTTAATTGTGAGGAGTTCAAATTCCCCTGAGACTCCCAGGCTGTTCCTCAGCCCTTGTTCTTATCAAGCAATGTTCTCTGCTCCTTCTCTGATTTCACTGGAGAATACAATAAGATCTCCCTGGGTTATGACTCTTGACCTTTGCCCAAGGCCATGTTTACTTCCAGGTCCAATTTCAGAACTCATATTTTCTGATCTTCCACATCTTTTACAATCCCATGAATTAGAGTCATTAGAGTCATACAGCATGGAAATGGACCATTCGGTCCAACTAACCCATGCTGTCCACAATCCCAAACTAAAGTAGTCCCACCTGCCTGCTCCTGGCTCATGTCCCCCCAAACCTTTCCTATTCATGTACTTTATCGAAGTGTCTTTTTAATGTTGGAACTGTGCCCGATTCTACCACTTCCTCAGAAAGCTCATTCCCACACAAACCATCCTCTGTGTGTTAAAAGAAAATGCCCCCGATCTTGAAATGCCTCCATCCTAGGGAAAGCTACCTACCATTAACTCTATCAATGCCTCTTGTGATTTACATATAACCTGTGTTTATGTTTGCTGATGGCTTTCCCTGCTTTCCCTTCAGTGATAGCAATCCCCTGTTCATCAGCCTGTCTGGCATGGGTGTTACCTTAGGCTATTGCTCAAAGTCAGTACCATGAGGATCATTAGCCCTATCTCGTTAATCAGTATCATTTTGCCCATACTCTGTCAATCCCTCATCTGCTGTAATCTGCTTATGGGATGTGTATATCAAGTGCATCATGCCTCCTCACTTTCTCAGACTTGTTCATATTCTGTAAGAGTGTATCTGTGCCAGTGATCTGCAAGGAACACACACTGACAGCCTGATTGCTTGGATGTGAATCACTGGTTTTTCTCCCCACCACTTCCTATGATGTAAAGTGACCTTTGTGCTCTCCTCTTTTATGATCTATGGGCCGGCACAGTGGCTCAGTGGTTAGCACTGCTGCCTCACAGCACCAGGGACCTGGGTTTGATTCCACCCTCAGGTGTGGAGTTTGTACATTCTCCCCGTGTCTGCGTGGGTTTCCTCGGGGTGCTCCAAAGATATGCAGGTCAGGGTGAATTGGCCGTGGTAAATTGCCCCATAGTGTTAGTTGCATTAGTCAGAGGGAAATGGGTCGGTGTGGACTTGTTGGGCCAAAGGGTCTGTTTCCACACTGTAGGGAATCTAATTTAATCAATATCCCATCCCCTTGCCTAAACTATATTTCTGATGGCTTTATACAAAATTTCCTCTGAAATCTCACCCTTTTGTCCTGTTTACAGGGCATTTGAATGCTCAGTAAAATTGGAGTTAGTGTTTGAAAAAAGAATACAACTGAGATGGTCTCTCAATACCAAAGAATATTTTGGATTTTTCTCAAACACCAGCCGATATGGATTGTAGCCCCAACAGTTTGCAGCAAGTTCTTTGCAAGGATCGCGTGTGACAAGGCAGAGTTTAGATTTTCAGGAAGAAACTAGCTCCACTTAGTACTCAGAGTCTACCCATGTTCAACACCTTCGTGCTTACCCGTAAATCTCTGGATCACCCTGAGTTATTAATCTCCAAATACATTGCTTTCAACCTTTATAGATTCTTCACTAGAAAATCATCTAGCTTCTCAAATTTATCAAAGTTTGACCATTTCTTTAATACGTCAACTTTCTTAAATTTTGTCCATAAATTTGAATTGAATTTCCAAACCATCCTCCATGTCAGACGTTTGAGGCTGGAGTTCCAGGTATAAAGATTCTTGGCCCTGCTTTTCTTTAGAAGCATCAGTGCCAAGGCCGTGACCTGTTTCTTCCCGTGACGAGGAAGTAACCTCTGTCATTTCTCTACCTCATTGTCAGGTCAATCATGAGGTCTGGTCTCACAAGGCACTGATGGGGAAAACCTATTCAGACATGTTTGGAGAAGAATAACTAATTCCAAATGCAAAGTAACTCAAATCACAACCTTTTGTCTGAAGGAAATCTTAGTTTCCAATGTTTAGGCAGCCACCCTGTGCTGCCGCTGTTAATCGCTTCTAACCCAAGCTGCTCAAACGGAAATGGAGAGACCTGGACTGGTCCAGTCAATAAATTCTCTTCACAAAGTTCCCTTGTGCTCTCTCTACCCCAGCTCTTCCTCCTGTTAACACTCTAAAACAGTTGATTCCACGAAAAATGATTTTTACGACATACCTTTGTAGCTATCACATCCTGAGGTGGATCTTGACCTGGTCCTTCTTGCCCAGAGATAGTGACACTGCCCTGCACCACAAAACCCACAGGTTCCATGTTTTAAGTATCCAGCTATCAATTATATCCTGATTCTCACCTTAGCATCAATTACTTGCTATACTAACACAACTGTTATGAAGCAGTGTCCTATCTGTGGACCAGAAGGTCCAGGTTTGAGTTTTGTCCAGCACAGAGGTATGTCGGCATATGACAAAATTGGTAATTTTTAAAAAAAATAAAATCAACCTTTCATTACTTTCAACATGCACTCCTTCCATCACCAATGCTCAGTGACAGCTGTATGTATCCCACTGCAGCAGCAGCTCCCCAAGCGTCCTCAGCTTCCAAATCCATGATCTCTACCACACAAGATGAAAGGCAGTAACAAATGGGAACACCCACAACGTCCGCTCCAATTATTTGACAAAGAACAAAGAAAGTTTACAGCCCAGGAACAGGCCCTTCGGCCCACTAAGCCTGTGCCAATCCAAATCCCCTGTCTAAACCTATCACACAATTCCTAAGCATCTGCATCCCTCTGCTCCCCTCATGCATCTGTCCAAACACACCTTAAATTAATCTACCATGCCTGCCTGTACCACCTCTGCTGGCATTCCAGGCACCTACCACCCTCTGTGTGAAGTACTTGCCGCGTGTATCCCCCTTAAATTTTTCACCTCTCACCTTGAACGCGTAATCTCTCGTTATTGAATCCTTCACCCTGGAAGAAGCTTGTCTCTATCCACCCTGTCCATACCCTTCATGATTTTGTAAACCTCAATCAGGTCCCCCCTCAATCTCCCTTTTTCTAATGAAAACAATCCTAACCTACTCAACCTGTCTTCATAACCACCCTGACCTGGAAATATATCACAGTCCCTTCACAGCCGTTGTATTGTTCACTCCTTCAGTCGCGGACTGTCTTGCTGTGAATCCATGGCCTTTAATGATGGCTATAATGTTGGAGATTTTATACTATTGGAATGAAGTGAATGTTTACCAAGTAGAATTTAAGTAGTGCACTTTTTTGTTTACTTGACTTATTGAGACATCAGAAAGACCACTCTGTGGAAGCTAGATGTGAAGTTCACTTTTTTTTAAAACCAGCTGAGAAAGCTTTCCAATTGGATGCAAAATTGCGTCCTGCCAGTAAGCCAAAGAGTTGGTGACGGGTTGTTTTACAGACTGAAGGCTTGTCACTAGCCTTCTCGGTGTTCCACAGGGAACGGTGCTGGGTCCACTTCTGCTTGTCATCTATATTCTCATCTCAATCATTCATACAAAAGGCATGGTTAGTCAGTTTATGGATGACACCAAAATTGATGGTGTAGTGGACGGTGAAGAAGATTATCTAAGATTACAAAGAGACTTTGATCAATTGGGGTAATGGGCTGAGGAGTGGCAGATGTTTGTTTCTCCAAAATGCAATATCTTGCGTTTATCCAAATTAAACTCCAAGGGCAAGTGTTATCTTTGAAATGCAAGGCCCTACCCAAGGCCCTACTTTTAATTGTATAAGTTCATGAATCAGAAATGTTTCAAGGGATATCGAACAAATGCAGGCCGATGGGTCTAGTTTAGTTTATGGTCAGCCTGGACTGGTTGGGCCGAAGGGTCGGTTTCTGTGCTGTATGACTCTAAGCAAAGATGTCAAGTATCTTTCTCGCTGTCCACTGTGCATCCAATACACATCAAACACTCCCAGGACTGGAACAGCACCAGGTTCGGCACAGAGTAAAGCTCCTTCCACAATACCTGTATCAAACACTCCAGGAACAGTTACGACTTTACTCTGGGTTAGATACAGAGTTCCCTCACGTTATCCCCGTTAAACACTCGTAACCAGGAAGAATTCTTTCTTTATTTAAGCCAACTCCATATGTGTTTCCTGACACCATTGTAACAGGGGAATTCCATTCAGTCCTTTTAAGTTAATGACAAACAGGTTCAAACATAGTTCTTGTGCAAGGTTTTTTTTTCTATTAACAGAACTTGCAACAATCTCTGGCTTTAATGATCTATTTGAGCCATAGCTGAACCTTTGGGGAGAAATTCCATACCTGCTGTGTGGAAAGGTGCTTCCTCCAAGATCAGTTCAGTGAATGCCAGTTCTCTGTCCATCCCCAACTCCTCTTCTCCATCTATTTATCCAACTCTGTATAGAAGCTTGACTCTGCGTGCCCAGAGAGAAATGTACTGACTTATCTACTGACTGTGCAATACCTTGTTTTACAATGTGTCTCTGAAGTACCTGGGACATTTCACTGTATTGATGGCAATTAACAGATTGGAGGTATTGTTCTTCCTTGTATCATCATTCCCTCATTTGTCTTCTGTTTCTTGAACCTTCCACCAATTAGCTCTGTCCTCATTCCTCATGATCTGGAGATGCTGGTGTTGGACTGGGGTGGACAAAGTTTAAAAAAAATCACACAACACCAGGTTATAGTCCAAAAGGTTTATTTGGAACCACTAGCTTTCAGAGCGTCGCTCCTTCATCAGGTGGCTGTCCTGCTGAAGGAGCGGCGCTCCAAAAGCTAGTGCTTCCAAATAAACCTGTTGGACTATAATCTAGTGTTGTGTGATTTTTAACTCATTCCTCATGATTTTGAACATCTCAGTAAATATCTCAACCTTCTCCTCCAAGAGAAACAGTCCCACCTTCTCCAATCCATCCACATTGCTGGCTCCAGTGATGAGGACCCTCATTCTTGTGAATTTTTAATGCACTCCTTCAAATTTTTATTAAAATGCAGTGCCCAGAGCTGGCCCCTAAAGAGTCATCTGAGGCTAGTGTTTTCTGAAGGTTCACCATAAGCCTCTGTCTCTATACTCCATGCTTCAATTACAAAAGGCTGAGTTGGCTTTGTAACCACTTTTTTTTCAAACTGTCCTGCATCTATCAGCACTTTCTCCACAGATATCCCCTGGTCCCTTTGCTGCTGAGCCCCATTTAGATTTTGGTAAGAAGAACGAGATAAAATGAAGATTACAATTCGATCACTTCACACTGCTCTGCATTAAGAGTTCATTTGCCACCTGTCTATTCATCGGGTCTGATATTGTCCTCCTCTTGGTTGAGGAGAAAGCGAGGGCTGCAGATGCTGGAGATCAGAGCTGAAAATGTGTTGCTGGAAAAGCGCAGCAGGTCAGGCAGCATCCAAGGAGCAGGAGAATCGACGTTTCGGGCAAAAGCCCCAAGTTTCCTGAAGAAGGGCTTATGCCCGAAACGTCGATTCTCCTGTTCCTTGGATGCTGCCTGACCTGCTGCGCTTTTCCAGCAACACATTTTCAGCTCCTCTTGGTTGACCCAAGTTTGTCATTAATACAACTGAGAAATGCAGACATCCTCTTACCAATCGCTGGCAATCATGTTGTTTACAGACTGGAAGGAAGTTTGACTTTCTTGAACTCTTGCTGTCACTCAGCCAGTCACATTTGAGCTTTATTGCAGTTACATTCCTTTACCTTAGGCATTCTACATTTAAGTATAGCATTGGCTGCCAGTACTGTGTACTTCCTGGTCTCTGTTCCTGGATCTCCATTTGATATTAAATGTTTGTTCCTTGTTGTGCAGCTTTCTACACCAGTAAATACGGCTACAAGATGTGCCTGCGTGTCTATCTGAATGGTGATGGGGTGGGCCGTGGAACCCACATGTCTCTTTTCTTTGTTATTATGAAAGGAAACTACGATAGTTTGCTGAGGTGGCCTTTCAAGCAAAAGGTGGGTTTATGTTCTCATTGGCCAGTGGCTGCAGGTAGTGACCCGGGGTTAAATGTTCTTGTATTCTGCATGCAGGTCCTGGTATAGATACCAGGGTTCAGTGTTCACCATCGCAGTATTGGTAAAAGGTGAGTACTAGAGGATTGGGGTCTGCTGAAGAGGAGCTGAAAATGTGTTGCTGGAAAAGCGCAGCAGATCAGGCAGCATCCAAGGGGCAGGAGAATCGACGTTTCGGGCATAAGCCCTTCTTCAGGAAACGTCGATTCTCCTGCTCCTTGGATGCTGCCTGACCTGCTGTGCTTTTCCAGCAACACATTTTTCAGCTCTGATCTCCAGCATCTGCAGTCCTCACTTTCTCCTCTGCTGAAGAGGAGGGTTGCTGGCGGGAGGTAATGATAATGCAGTCTGTCACCCACGGTTTGGGGGGTGGGGGTGATATGGATGGCGGGGGTAATGCCTGTTCCTGAGAGGTGGCGGTGGAAGCTGGGGTTGGAGTTGGTCACTGTGGGAGGAGCAGAGGTGGACAGTGGTGAGTTTCAGTTTCTTAAATGCAGAGGAATTCTGCCAATATTTGTCACTCTGCCAACATGAGATAAAGATGGCAATGTGAGTTCAGTAATGAGTTACTGATGGTGGGATCTTGCTGTGTACAGTTCAGCTGTCGTCTCTTGTTCATGGCCAACACTGGCCACACGTTGGAATGATGATCTCGGTGGCTGTTTTGAATCTCCAGTGTTCTCTTCCCCTGCAGGTGACTCTGTTGCTGTTGGACCAGACTAACCGTGAGCACATCATCGATGCGTTCAGACCGGATATCAGTTCCTCCTCATTCCAGAGACCGGTCACCGAGATGAACATTGCCAGTGGGTGCCCACTTTTCTGTCCACTTAGTAAACTGGACAGCAAGAACAATTACTCACGTGAAGACTGTATTTTTATCAAAGCCATCGTGGATTTAACTGACCTGTAACAGACCTTTGATCAGACACTGGAATGGGCTGCTGTCCATTGTACAATGCAGCAACAGTTTACCATCCCAGTGGCACTGTCCCACATTCTTTGTTGCTGGGTCATTATTCTGGAGTAGATCAAGCCACTGCCATTAAACTAAGTAATGGCTGGTCTGTACTTCTATCATTAGCAGATGGCAATTATCTTCTTCATTGTACCCTTTGTTAATTGCATAGTAGGCCAGCATAGTGGTTAGCACTGCTTCCTCTCAGTGCCAGGGACCCAGGTTCGACTCCACCCTCAGGCGACTGTGTGGAATTTGCACATTCTCCCTGTGCTCTAGTTTCCTCCCACAGTCTAAAGATGCGAAGGTTAGATGGATTGGCCATGCTGAATTGCCCACAGTGTCCAAGGATGTGTAGGTTATGTGGATTAGACATATGAAATGTAGGGGGGGGGGGGGGGGGGGGGGGGGGGGGCTCTGGGTGGGATACTCTTCGGAAGGTCAGTGTGGGCTCGATAGGTTGAATTGCCTGTATCCGCACTAGATATTCTATGATTGTAATCAAATGAGTGTGTAGCCAGTTCTGCAATCTATACTGTTACTGGTTTGTATCTCCCCATTGCAAGAGCTTCTTGTTTATTGCAGACTTTTCAAAAACAGGAGGATCTTTCTTTCACAAACACAGTTTGTGACCATTAAGATGAGAGAGAGCAGTTTGAGACAAGGTGCAGTGGATGTACCTTTACAACTTGCCTCAGCAAGGGGAAAGGCAGTCAGTGACGCAGCATATCCTCACAACAAGGCTGGGATTCTGCTCGGCAGGGTGAGCTGGGAGTGAGTAGTTCCCTGCGGGAGAGGAAGAGCAGCTCTCCTTGTCGTCCCTGTTCCCACTCTTCAGCCACATAGTGAGCTGCAGAGTTAACCTGAAAGAGGTCACAGTTCCCTGTGGTCATGGATTCACCTGCTGAGCCAAGTACACAATGTGCTCCTTCCAACTTCTCACTAATGCAATCTTATGCAGTTGGTGCATTGCACCCAGAGCTGAATTTTCACATTGACTGCAGCCAGTCACAACGTGGAGAGTGGGGCTCACGCTAAGACCACCTGGACAGTGCCCATTAATAATGAGGTGGCGTCTCTAACCCTGAGCTGTGCAACGAGTTGACCATTTAACTGTGAAGGTCTTGCCTTGGCAGTGATGTGCACCGTGGAGGTAACACACTTCAGAAGACAGGATGCAGTTGCCAACAATTCCCAAACCACTGAGCTCATACTGGAAGCCAGAAGCTTGACTCAGCAATGCTCAGAATCCCTCCATCAGGACTTTGATTGCTGGTTGTGTTCATTTACCCTTATATATCGTAACAGCCTCTAGCTCATAATAATTTATAATGTTTTGCATATAAAATAAGTTTTACACAGTAGCAATGAATTCTAAGAGATAAAGTGGCTACTGAGAATAAATGGAGGTCTAAGAAACTTAATTCCTTCTGATGTCTCTGGATGGGCCAAGGCTTCAGTATGGAAGAGTTTCAGCATGCTCCACCAAGTGAGTTCAGCTGAGCAATGAACAGGCAACAAACCGGTCTGATCCTGATCTGAGGGGGAAAGAGGAGGTTGTCAGCTGGTGTTTGGTGGGGCCTCTGTTGTGGATCTCAGCAGAAAGGGAGAGACCTCATTGGTTGTAAGAATGGGCAAGTGTCCAATACGACCTGGCTCACTATTGCTTACCTTGTCCTTTAAGTTGTGTGTGGTACCATTGGCCAATGCATGATGAATTGCTATTGGTCAGAATGTACTGTGTTAGGTGATCATGTGAGCTTGGTGAGTCAAGATACAGGGAGACTTCGCGTTCAGGAAAAAATTACCATAAATCCATTCATGTTAATTGGGAACATTTCCAACTTTTCCATCGGGTGAATCTGTGGTTTTTGGAAAGTTCCCGTTAGGCCAGAATATGACCATTGATACTCACTCGGTTGCCTGCCGTAAACCACATGGACGAAGTATCATGAGTCTCCAACCTTGGGATACTCCGCGATCAGTCCTGATGTGAGGGATTGCTGACCAAGTGGCACTGCTTCTACAGCTTCACCTTTGAATTTGACTGTTTGTAGGGATTCGCAATGTTTTCTACATGAACTGCTGCCCCTGTCCGTAGTTGTATGATGACTGAGAGGACATTGTGTTTGAGGTGTGATTGATGGAAAATGTAATTAAATTGAGCAGTGAGTTTGAGTTCTGCAGATTTCCAGCCAGGTGAGTGACTGTGAAACACATGCTGGTTCTTGCAGGCAGTATGTAGGAATGTATGTATGTTTTCAGGGAAGCAGTGGACTGAACAGAGCTGTCAGTTCAGTGCCACTCTGTTACTTTGTGATATGGAAGCCAGGAGCAGGGGTAGGCTGTGGTATTGTGTATTAAAGAGGTGGGGAGCAGGGGTAGGCTGTGGTATTGTGTATTACAGAGGTGGGTAAACAACAGCTGGACAATCCATTGTGAGATCAGAAAGCAGGGCTGAGAGTTTAATGTCGCTCCGTGTAGGAGTGGGTTAGGTGTAAAATTGTGCAACTTAGTTTAGAGGCAGATGTGTAATGCAAAAGCACGTGTTCTTGTGGATACCAGCTGGGAATGGGTCTGCATCAAATCTGTGAACTGCTATTAAAATAGAATCCCAGTAAAAGCACCACAGCTCCATCTCTTGACAACCCAGCAACGTCCTGTTGCTGAAATGTGTGGGCCACGCTTCCTCATTGGAGATAGGAGGATCTGTGGGTAGTGGGAACAATGCTCCATTTCCTCCTGGAGATTCAGGAGTGAATGGTCTATAAGAACATGTGCTTTATTCAGAATGGATTGTCTCTGTTATCGTGAGGAACAGTTTATGGCGAGTTGATAGGGGTCAGACATATTTAATAGACTCAAGCTTCTTAAAACTGAAGTCAAGATCCAATGGTATTCCTTCAGGCCTGAAGGCTCTTGTCAGTTGACTTCCTGGATTTTGTATGCAGCAGCTTTCCTTAACTTAAAATTATTTAGCTGTAATATTAATGAGGGAATGTGCTACTTTCTCAACTACTCTATCTTGCAGTTAGGGTTAGCATATTGACAGGACTGTTAACGAACAATGGCATTAGTTAAAAAGGGTTTGAGTGTCAAACTATATCAAACGCAACAAAATTGTGGGCAGAGATCCTTACTGTTTGGCCAGTGCTAACTGATGGAAATCTCTGTAATGGGTGGATGAAACCAAAAGCACAGTGCCACAAACATTCCAGGCTCCAGTGACAGTGAAAGCAGGACTGAGAGAGTCTCCAAGCTGGGCTCCTGGTATAACACAGGAAGCAGCAGGTCATTGAAATAAATGAGATGCTGTGCTTTTATTGGTTTATTATTAATGCTAATAAAATAAAAACTGAAATAAATGAAGATGTGGTGCTTTTATTAAACAGTTGGCAATAGGACGATGCTGAATTGTATTACGTGGGCCACACATCCTGCCATTGAAGATAATGGGAGCTTGTGTGTGGATCTGTGGGAGCATTATCACTTCACTCCTTATAGACCATTTCCTCCTGGGGATTCAGAACATGTGCTTTATTCAGTATAGATTAGGTCTCTGTTATTGAGAGTAATAGTTTAAGGCTAGTTGATGGGGATCAGACCTATTTAATGGACTTGAGCTTCTTTAAACTCATGTGTGTGTACATGAAAGAGAGAGAGACCTGTATGCTATGGGTGTGAGGGAGAAAGAGACTTGTACACTGTGTGAGAGAGAGGGAGATGTGTATGTGTAGAATTATATGCACAGTGTATGTAGGATGTGCATCTGTTGCTTTCAAGGTATGTGCTCTCGCTGTACATGATAGTACTTTCTGTTAGTTGCTGATCTGCACATATCACTGTGAGCACTATAAAGAAAATTGATTTACTTTCATTAAACCAATTTAAGTGATTTAATTGTTCCATTAGCCAAATGTCGTCATTGTTGCTGAATATTAGATTTTATTTATTAAGCAGTTCAGGACACTCTCCAGGATTGGGGCATCTGGCGAAAACCAATTTAGAAAAGCCAGTTGGATTGTTTGATTTTTGTGTAAACTATTTTCCATCACTCAACATAATACGGAGAGATGGAAGTGTTCCTCAAAGAACATGAGTGTAGTTGCTGCTCCATACCCACCTCCTTGTGGCATATCAGTTAGTTTTCTCTCATGTTGCTTTTAAACCAAGTTACACATTCTGCCTAATAATGGCCTCAGGGTTTGGTTTCCCACTTTTCCGACATGTCCTCAGCCTTCTCTTGAAACTAAAATAACCTCAGCCTGTTCAGTCTTTCCTGTTCGACGCACAATAAAAAGTGTAATTATATACTTTGCCTAACATGGAGCAAGTCCTTCCCAGTGAAGGATTGGGAGTCATTCCCCAGTGTATGATGCTGGTGGGTGAACCAAAGGTTCAGGTGTCATTAAAACCAGCTGGAACTGGCAGAGGACTAGAACAGGACACAAACATGGCATTGTTTTTAACAATGCAAGTATTTATTTTTCACTTCATACAGAACATTGTGCTACATGCAATGCATGGCTGGGACTAAGAACCTGGGTCAATGACTTTTTTGGGTTGGTGGTTGGAGTTTAAAATATAGTCGAGAACAACAGTTGCTAAGAATTTTCAGGTGCTCTTTAAGGCAACAGGAAGTTAAACTGGAATTTCTCACTTCATTCATGGCTGCGAGAAGTGTAATTACTCATAATTTTTGTCTGATCAGGCATTGTCTGTGCTTGGGAAACATTGGTGCACTCTAAGAGAATGTGCTATTTCAACTTAAATGGCAGATTGATTAAAAAGGAGTAATAGTAACTTCTGCTATTTCAGCTGAACATCTTCCATTTGCTTAACAGACCAACGGATGAGGTCCAGTCTATGAACGGAAATTGCCCAGGCTTCCTGTTCCCTTTCATCACTTCAGGAACACTAGCTAACTTCTTAAAAATAGTTGGTGGGTTTAGTGTGGTGTTACTACAGTGACATCAGGTGTAAGTGTTGCTGTCATTTACAAATCATTCCCACTTACCTGGAGAAGGTGACTGCTCGTAGATCAGGAGTTAGTGTTGTCAGTTCATCAACTTTTACTGTTTTTAATTTTAATTTTAGTTCTTGTTCAGAATTTACTGTAGTGAGGTCATTGAAGTTTATTCTGAGGATCAGTATGTCTGGGATTGGCTATCCTGGTTAATTATATTTGACTTGTTGCTATATAGATCATAGCTGAGTGATGAACAGCTGACATTGAAGCAGGATGCTGTGGGACTAGTCACACAGAGGCCAGAGTGGACAAGGATGACATATTTCTGTCCCAGCTGTTATTTTTAATGTTGTTAGAAGTGACTGTGAAGCTGTTAGATTGCTATTATAGAAAGGAGTAGACTCCTTGGCCTGGCCTTAGCTCACTACCACACTATTCTTTGATGAATATTGGATCTTGAAAAATAAACCTATGTTAATGTTGAACAAACTAAATGAATGAACAGCCACAAGTCTCAGGGGAGCACCTACTGTTTAATGAAAATTTAATTTCAATGTAGATTCTCAAATTGCCAAAAATCTTGATTTTGCTACTTTGCTCTGGTCTGATCATTAACTTGCTCAGTTGGTACCACAATCATTCTGGTGCTATAAGCTTCTTTAGACACAAGGGACAACACATAAACTCTCACCATCTACATTAACAAATTCTCCAAGGTGGAAACTGAGCTTGGCAGACAGGTCTGTGTCTCAATCAAATAAACAGACCCGGTTCAGTAACCAACCCATAGCTTTGACGTTGTCACAGCAACTTTAAACCACGTGAGAAAATGTCTTCCTGAATCTGTTCACGGATAGAGAATATAAAGATTTTTATATTAGAATTACAACAAGGCAAAGTCAATTTTAAAAGCAGAGTTGTAGCCCTAAGGAAGAAGCCCCAGCCCAAGAAATCAGGGTGGTTGTGTTGTCTGTGATAGTGCATGAGGTGAACGTTTAGCTCAGTGTTGGATGAGGGTTTGGCAGCTGATGGTTACTCACTGAATTGGTGGCACAATTCTGTGAGGCTGAGCCAACTCACCAAACAAGGAACTGGAGGTGAATCAGCTGTAACCTGGGTCATATCACCCAAACGTGTGAGCAAACACAAATAGAGGGACAAGGAGGATACTCACAGTCAAATAAACACACGATTGAACATTCTCCCCTCCACTTGCACATTTCCTGAAGGCAGGAATTCCAATACTGGACAGACTGAGCGAGAACACAGCCAGTTGAGATCTACCAAAGTCATTTCTTACTCAGCCAGAAGAAAGAGAGTTTCTTGCGATTGGGTTTGCTGCTGACAATGCGGAGGACGCGGGGCGAGCGCCAAACCTTCAAGGTGCAGTCGTCACTGGCCGTGATCAACATCTCCTGGTCCACGGGACTGAAGGCAACAGAGTTCACCACATCATCGTGCTGCAGCTTGGCCAAGCAGATGTTGTAGTGTCTGTCCCAGATGTAGCCATGCCGGTCCTCAGCACCACTGCCAGATAGAGACAGATACAACGTCAAGAAACAACCCCGAGGCTGACCCATCCCACCCGACACCGGGCCCGACCCCTCACTGACCCCTGCACCCCGATACCGGGCCCGACCCCTCACTGACCCATCCCCCCCCGACACCGGGCCCGACCCCTCACTGACCCCTCCACCCCGATACCGGGCCCGACCCCTCACTGACCCATCCCCCCCCGACACCGGGCCCGACCCCTCACTGACCCCTGC
>NC_057739.1:2266892-2276612 GCF_004010195.1 Chiloscyllium plagiosum
CCCCGACACCGGGCCGGATCCCATACTGACCCCTCCCCCCAACACCGAGCCCGACCCCTCGCTGACCCATCCTCCCAACACCAAGCCTGACCCCGTGATGACCCATCCTAACACCGGGCCCGACCCCTCACTGACCCAAGCCCACGACACCGGCCCCGACCCCTCACTGACCATTCCCAACACCGAGCCTGACCCGCCACTGTCCATCCCCCTCCACACAGCAGCAGTATGTACTGTGGTGGATCTGGCTGAGGTGTTGGTGATGGAGGGTGTGGATGTGGTCTATCGGTAAAATGCACTGCAGAAATTCACCAAAGATTACACAGCACCTCCCAAACCCAGCTGCTTACACTGAGAAGGACAAGGGCAGGAGTGACATGGGAACATGATCACCTGCAAGCTCATCTTCCAGTCTCTCACCATCCTGACTTGGAAATTTATCACTGTTTCTTCACTGTTGTTGGGTCAAACTCCTGGAATACTCTCCTAAGGGCATTGTGGGTCTACTTCAGGAAGGCACCTCACCATTACCAAATAATGGTCAGATTTCCTCTTATTGGAGATGGTCATTGCCTGGCATTTGCGTGGTGCCAATATTAATTGCCACTTTTCAGCCCAAGTCTGGATATTGTCCGGATCTTGCTGCATTTGGATATGGACTGCTTCAGGAATGGTGCTGAAAACTGCCGCCATTAGTGAATATACCCACTACTGATCTCATTAATGAAGGGAAAGGTCATGAAGCAGCTGAAGATAGTTGCGCCTAGGACACTATCTGCAGGAGTTCCTCAAGGTAATGGCTCCCAGCCACAATGGACTGGGCATACTTGAAGATTGACTGATATTCAACAATCAAATCCTTTTGATTTCTATTGACTACAAGGTGGCAATCAAACAGCATTCCAGCAAGCAGGGAATAATGGAGCCCTATCAAAACTGTAGAGTCATTCAGCATAGAAACAGGCCCTTCAGCCCATTGGTATTAGTCGACATAGTTTGTCTAATTGCATTTATCTGCATTTGGTCCATAGCACTTAAAATGCCCGTGCATAGTATACTCAGTCTTGCGAGTACCTACCTCCACCAGCCTCTCAGACATCACATTTCATATTTCTATCCTCCTCTGGGTGATCACTGTTTTCTCAGCTCTCCTCTCAACCACTTGCTCCTCACGTTAAAGCTGTGCTCTCTCTGATCGGAGATCCATCTGTCACGTGGCAGCAATTATCACAACTCTCTCTGTCTCTGCTTCTCAGCATTTTGTCTAGTCGATCAGATCCCCTCTGCTCCAGGGAAAACAAACCCAAGCCATCCCCGCCCAGCCGGAGACATTCCATTCCGAGCAACATCATGGTGAATCTCGATTGCACTAGAGTGTATGCAGACATGTCCTTCCAATAGTGTGGTGACCAGAACTGCACACAGTATTCCATAATGTTGTATCAAGTTGGAACAAGACTTCCTTGTTCCTATATTCTATACCCCAGATAAAGAAGGCAAGTTCCCTATATGCTGCCTTCACCACCCTGCCTACCTGCTGTACAAGTCCATTGATCTCTGAAAAACACAAAGTTCCTTTGTTCCTCAGTACTCCCTACAATTTATTGTGTATAACCTTTCTTCTTGGAGATGTAATAATGTATCACCTAATACTTACCAGAACTACATACTACCTGCCACTGCTCTGCCCAATTTACTAACTCATCAACGTCAGGGTGTCCTCTTCACTATCAACACCACCATCAATTTTCATGTCATCTGTAAACTTAATTAATTATAACTTCTACATTCACATCCAAGTATTATAACAAAGGTCCCAGCAGTGAACCCTTTGGTACATTTCTGCTATCAACCTAGTAATGGGGAAAATTACCAAACTACAGTGGTGTAGCTGTCCTAGAACAGTTTGGCTAGGGGCCTAAGTTAACCAGAATGATGGCATGGCCCACAGGCCGTGCTATCCCCAGTGTGATCAGGTGAGTTTTCACATCAACACGGTGACCTGGATTGGCTTCAGAGTGAGAATTATGAACGGGTGGACCCCAGGATGTTGCTAGGCTGAAATACAGCCTTGGTGATCCCACCTTCAAGAAACATGCAGAGGAGACAAGATTAGCTCTGCCTGAGAACAGGTATAACTCCCTCAGCCAAACCGAGGTAGTTGTACCAAGCTACACAGGTGTTGTTACTGAGTCAGGGCCTGGCGACCATCCCCGAGTTAATAGAGAGAGATATGGATTCTTCCTTGTGACTCTCACTACCTTGACTGTACCAGCCCTTTTTTCCCACTCCTCCTGAAGGATGAGTAGCCATTGTGGTAGAGGAGATCAGGCTGCAGCATCTGTGGAATCTAAAGAGAGGCTCAACAGGGGCAAATCAAAACCCAATCCGTTACCTGGCAACGTAATCTCTGCTGACATCCAGGAAGATGAAGAAGCACTCATCATTGGGGGTGTAGGCGGTGTGTGCCCTCAGAGTCTGAGTGATTTCCCGCATTGTCTTCAAGTCAAACACATGGATATCAATCTCCTCGGCAATGGGTGGAGGGTTCATCGGATCACTGATGATACAGCCTTTGGGCCAGGCTCGACTGTTCACGTATAAATACCTGTGAGGAAGAAGAATGCAGTATCAGAACCACAAAGCGGTGAGTAGTCGAGGAGCTGATGTGCAAGCTGGTGTCTCTAATATGATTCACAGTCTTTGCATGCTTTGGCAGAATGGAGAGGGAGGACTGACCTGTGATCTGGAGACAGACCCATGCCTATGATGTGACCGTGGACATCAATCGTGTAGTCCAATGCATCAAAGAACTCGTTGGAGCTTCGTTCTTCTCCTAACACAGGTCCTGATGTCGTCATATGTTGAGGCAAAATTTGTTTAATACCTGCAATGACAAGAGTCACAGAGTCCTTCAGCATGGAGACAGGCCCTTTGGCCTGAACTGCTCCATGTCGACCAAATCTCCATCCATCCACGCTAACCCCATTTCCCTGCACTTGGCCCATCTCCTTCTAAACCTTCCTATCCATGTATTTGTCCAAATGCCTTTTAAATGTTATTAATGTATCTGTCTCATTCACTTCTACTGGCAGCTCATTCCATATGTGTACCACCCTCTGTGTAAAATAGTTGCCGCTCAGGTTCCCTTTTATACTTTCCCCTCTCACCTTTTATTAAACTGACTAGTTTGGTCCTGTTCCATAATTATTTTGGGACCAGTGACCATTGAAACTTAATAGAACTAAGTGCTCTCCCGCTGTCACCTGTCCTGCCCAATTTCCCAAGTGCGGGTCGAGTTTTGTCTCTTTCTGAGTAGAACCCTCCATGTACTGCTTGAGGAAACTTCCCTGAATGTACTTAACAAATTCTACCCAATCTAAGCCCTTATCGCTATGGCAGTCGCAGACAGAGTTTTGACAAATCCAGTGAGATAATCAGTTCTGGGGAAAATAGTTCTTGGGATTTGGGTTTGAACCGCACCATAGTAAGTGGTGAAATTCGAATTCAATAACTAAAACTTGGAATTAAAAGCTGGTCTCACTGCACCTATTAATGGACGCCATTGTCAGTAGTTATAAACACCAATCTGGTTCACTGATATCTTTCTGAAGAAGAATGGCAGCATTTCTTCCCTTACAGACCTACATGTGACTCCAGACCCACAGCAATGTAGCTGACTCTTAACAGCCCACTGAACTGGCTGAGCAAAACACATAGTTCTAGACCAATGAAGGATGGATGATAAATGCTGACCCATACAGCAACACTCATAAACCGTTAACAAATACAAATCAATTCAAAACGAGGGACAAGTATGCCCAGTACATTTGTTTCCACATGCTCCTTGGATGTTTTGACTGGGCAGAGACAAGATTATTTGGTATCTCACTTGATATCTGATAATACCAACCCTGTTCCTCTCCTTTGCCCAACATCCAAACTATAGACTTCAAAAAAATAAGGATCAAAAAGCTCCCTTTCAGATGCTCTGGTTTTCTCCCACAGTACAAAGACGGAACGAGATTGTGTTGGGATATCTGGTTGGCATGGACGAGTTGGTCTGAAGGGTCTGTTTCCATGCTGTACATCTCTATGACTCTATGCGCAGATTAGGTGGATTGGCCGTGGGAAAGCAAGATTGTGGGGTAGGATAGGTCTGGGTGGGATGCTGTTCAAAGGGTCAGTGTGGACTCAATGGACTGAAAGGCCTCTTTCCCTACTGTAACACTGAATAAATCATAGCTGTTCTGTTCTGGGCACTGCACGTTCGGAAAGATGTGAGGACATT
This sequence comes from Chiloscyllium plagiosum, assembly GCF_004010195.1. Lineage (NCBI taxonomy): Eukaryota > Metazoa > Chordata > Chondrichthyes > Orectolobiformes > Hemiscylliidae > Chiloscyllium > Chiloscyllium plagiosum. The sequence goes on from NC_057739.1 coordinate 2,271,184, forward strand.
GGAGCAAGTGCAAAAGAGAATGACAAGAATGGTTCCAGGGCCGAAGGATTTCAGCGAGGAGGCTAGAGTGGAGGAGCTGGGACCACTTTCTTTGGAGAAGGTCAGTTCGAGGTGTTCAAATCAGTGTGGAAAGTGAGAAACCCATTGGTGGAAGGATCGAAAAGCGAGGCCGCAGATTCGGGTGATTGGCAAAAGGAGCAATGCTGACATCAAGACCAATGTCTTCCTGCAAGAAGTGGTTAGGATCAGAGATGCAGAGTCAATGAAGCTCTCACAGAATGCCTCCAGCATGGAGGAGGCCATTCAGCCCATTGAGTCTCCACTGACCCTCCAAACAGCATTCCACCCAGACCCACCCCCCCTACCCAATCCCGTAACCCCACATTTCCCATGGCGAATCCACATGGCCTGCATATCCATGGACACTGTGGGCAATTTAACATGGCCAATCCACCTAACCTGTTCCATCTTTAGACTGAGAGGAAACCGGAGTACATAGAGGAAGCTCATGTAGATACAGGAAGAACATGCAAACTCCACACCGTTGCCCAAGAGTAGAATTGAACCCAGGTCCCCGTCACTGTTAAGCAGCAGTGCTAACCACTGAGACACCAAGCCGCTCCTTTCAAAGCAGTATTTGACCAATTTCTGAAGAGGAAACATTGGTGAGGTTACAGGGAATTGTAGAGCACTGGCACAAATACAATGGGCTAAATTGTCCCCTTATGTGCTGTAACCACCCTATGATATTATTTACCCCTCTCTGTTACCTACTTTACAATGGTCCTTAAAATCTACCTCACTGCTTGAACATCTCCACATCTGTTTTAGTCAAATGTTATTTCACCATTGTTCCTTCCTTGGGACAGTGCTGTATAAATGCAAGCTGCTCACCATCACACCACCAAAACCCGTACTGGTGACCAAGAGCTCGCCGCGGGAGTTGGTAGCTACCTATTTGATGGGGAGTATATGTAAGGCTTCCTGTGGTGAAGATCAAGTACTTTTTGTCTGGATTTGTCTGCTGTTCCGACAGGAGACTCATGTCTGCTGGCTTCGTTTTGGCCTGTAGAAAAAGTTTTGCCACCCTTGCTTCAATTTGTTTTTCATCCATTAGGGGCTGCTCCCCATCGGAGAATACATTCCCATCTCTCTGTTCGCCATCCTGGCTGCTGACCATGACCTCTCCTGGGCTCTCACTCCTGTGCTTTGCTCTGGTGCACACCTCGTCCTCGCTGTCACTGCCCAGGTCAAACACTTGGGGGCTGGAGTCACTCGGCTGCTCCTCGGAGCCCAGCAGCAGGTCGGGAGTGTTGTGGCGGCTGCAGTCTGCCACCATGACAGTTCGAATGGTGCTGGCGTTCAGATTCTGTAGCTGAAACAGCCTCTTCACCACGTTTATATTCTCCGATTCGATATCCTAGAGTGAGGTAGAATATAGCATTAAGACTCAAGATAAACAGGCAACATACTAGCCCTCAGCACTCAGACCTCAATGTTACACACGGGCCAAAGCAGAACACGGTGGGTGCTGGAATTGGGCAACAGAAACAGGAAATGCTGGGAGTTCAGCCTTTTGGGAGAACTAGCTCTGATGGGGAGAAAAAGACAGTGCATGTTTGAGCTGCTCCACCTTGCATCAGAACACTAAAGAAACACAGTTATGAAAAGTATTGGACAGGAATGAGCCAGATCTCTATCAATAGATGCAGTGGACCACACAGGGGGTGTTTTTAGGGGAGCACTGAAGTGCAAAGACATGGAATTAAAATGAAGAATTGCAAATTCTGGAGATCTGAAACAAAACAAAAACAGAAATAGCTGTTGAAACTCAGCAAATCTTGCAGCATCTGGGAAGAGGGAAACAGCGTTTCACGTGCTCTTCAGAACTCAACTTCAAGGGTCACTGGACTCAAAAACCTAACTTTGTTTTCTCTCCACACACCTGCTGAGTTTCTCCAGCAATTTTTGTTTTTGTGCAGAGGCTCAGGAGGGTCCTGGGTGACCAGAGAATACGGTGCCAGTGATGGAAGATACGGTACGAGTTATGGAGAATACGGTGCCAGTGATGGAAGATACGGTACGAGTGATGGAGAATACAGTGTCGTGATGGAGAATACAGTGCCACTGATGGAGAATACGGTGCTAGTGATGAAGAGTACAGTGCTGTGATGGAGAATACGGTGCTGTGATGGAGAATACGGTGCTAATAATGGAGAATACAGTGCCGTGATGGAGAATACGGTGCCAGTGATGAAGGGTACGGTACCAGTGATGGAGAATACAATGCCAGTGATGAAGGATACGGTACCAGTGATGGAGAATACAGTGCTAATAATGGAGAATACAGTGCTGTGATGGAGAATACAGTGCCAGTGATGAAGGATACGGTACCAGTGATGGAGAATACAGTGCCAGTGATGGAGAATACGGTGCCAGTGATGAAGGGTACGGTACCAGTGATGAAGGATACGGTGCCAGTGATGGAGAATACGGTGCCAGTGATGGAGAATACAGTACCAGTGATGGAGAATACAGTGCCAGTGATGGAGAATAAAGTGCCAGTGATGGAGAATACGGTACCAGTGATGGAGAATACAGTGCCAGTGATGGAGAGTACGGAGCCAGTGATGGAGAATACAGTGCCAGTGATGGAGAATACAGTGCCAGTGATGGAGAATACAGTGCCAGTGATGGAGAATACAGTGCCCTGATGGAGAATACGGTGCCAGTGATGGAGAGTACGGAGCCAGTGATGGAGAATACGGTGCCAGTGATGCAGACTGTTCACAACTAGGAAACCTCAACCTGAAAAGTTTACTCTCCGCGGCAGAATTGTCAAGCATAGAAAAAGGCCTTTCAGCCTATCATACCAATGCTGTTCAAAAACAACCCCCTGACAATTCTAATCCTGTTTTCCAACTCTTGGCCCATAGCCCTGTGCGCCTTGGCATTTAAATACTGACTAACAGTTATGAGGGTTTCTGCCTCTACCATATTTACAGGCAGGGAGTTCCACATTCCCTTTTCTTTCTCCCTCACATGTCTTTTAAACTGAGTGCCCCCTGCCCTGAATATATCCTCCCTGGTCAATGAGCCTTCTATCAAGGGGAAAGGTTACTTCCTGTCTACCCTATCTATGCCCCTCAAACCTTCAAATATTTCAATCATGTTTTCCTCGGAGCAGAGCAGACCGAAGGGGGACTACCTCAGCCAGTCCAAACTCTCTTCACAACTGAAACTCTCCAGCTGAGTCAATCTCTTCTTGACCTTTCCAGTGCTATCATATCCCTCCTATAACGTGCATTTCAGAACCACAGACAGTACTCTAACCCCAGTGATTTCTCTCTGTAATTGCTTCCCTGGTCCTTGGTCCCTTGCCAGGCCTCAGGTGTTCACTGCACTCACAGCACTGCCACCACTCAGGAGGGAACCTCCTTCGAATTGCAGATCAATCCTGAAATAGGACATTGAATCTGTATTCTCCATCACTGGCACTGTATTCTCCATCACTGGCACTGTATTCTCCATCACTGGCACTGTATTCTCCATCACTGGTACCGTATCCTCCATCACTGGTACCGTATTCTCCATCACTGGTACCGTATCCTCCATCACTGGCACCGTATTCTCAAAACATCATTTCAGTCAGGACAACAGTCTCAACCTTTTTATTACTGTGATGCTGCTAACCACAGCATGATTATCTCAGGTCAACGTCTTAGTCTCAGGATGCTGGCAGTGTTAGAAATGGAGAAAAGTGTTGTTTTGGCAGATATAGAAAAAGCATACAGAAAAGGGGTACAGCAAGAGAACTATTAACTCTGAAAAGTAGAGATACTCTTCCCTAAACACCTGCAGTGTGGTTAATTAAATACTAACTTTGGTGTGTAAGTATTATAGCAAATAAGTTCTTTTTAAAAATTACGTTTTCAGCAAAAAGCTGAGATAACCGAAATGCTTGGGCTACACAAAATGATACAAGTTAATGAAATGTCCGAGGATGGAATGTACCAGCAGAAATGATACAAAATGTTAAACCAGATCATTCCCAGCACTTACAGGAAGGAAGGTTGCCAGCCTGGGGAAGGGGGCAATGGGCGTGGAGCATAGATGGGCAGAGGCAAAATACTAAGAGAGATTGGGTAATGCAGGAGTCTGGAGAGGTGACCTCACGCAGCTCAAAAGTATAACTGTAGTAGTTTGAATAATCATCACTTCAATTGCTCTCTGCAATTGGGGTCCTTTCTTGCAAGATCGTAGAATAAATCGTCTTGTTTCCAGCTTTGGTGGTCTCGTCTAAATTTTATTGAATTTTGTTTCTAACAGCAGGAACCTGGTTGAAACGACATTAAGTACTGCCCACATCTGTACTGTTTCCCAGTGTCATAGAGAGACAGGTCCCAACCCAGTACTGTACCGCAGTGTTATAGAGACAGACCTGTCTCCACTAATACTGTATGGTTAGCAAATTTAATAGAACATAGACCATTACAGTGCAGTACAGACCCTCAATGTTGCACTGACCCGTGGAATCAATCTGAAGCCTATCTAACCTACACTGTTTGATTTTCATCCATATCTTTTAAATGGTCATTGGATAATGTCCTTAAAGTTAGCAAGTCTGCTACTGTGCAGGCCGTGTGTTCCACACCCCTACTACTCTTGACAACTTTAAGTACATTTAAGTTGGTGAATCTACTACCATTGCCGGCAAAGCATTCCATACCCTCACTACTCTCTGAGTAAAGAAACTACCTCTGACATCTGTCTTATATCTATCACCCCTCAATTTAAAGTTATGTCCACTCGTACTAGCCATCGCCATCCCACGAAAAAAGCTTTCACTGTCCACCCTATCTAACCCTCTGATTATCTTATATGTCTCTATTAAATCACCTCGCCACCTTCTTCCCTCTAACGAAAACAGCCTCAAGTCCCTCAGCCTTTCCTCTTAAGACTAGTAAATCCTAGTAAATCTCCTCTGCACCCTTTCCAAAGCTTCCACATCCTTCTTATAAGGTGGTGACCAGAACTGTACACAATAATCCAAGTGGGGCCGCCCCAGAGTTTTGTACAGCTGCAGCATAACCTCATGGTTCCGGAATTCAATCACTCTATTAATAAAAGCTAAAACACTGTATGCCTTCTTAACAACCCTGTCAACCTGGGTCGCAACTTTCAAGGATCTGTGTACACGGACACCGAGATCTCTCTGCTCATCTACACTACCAAGAATCTTACCATTAGCCCAGTACTTTGCATTCCGGTTACTCCGACCAAAGTGAATCATCTCACACTTGTCCGCATTAAACTCCATCTGCCACCTCTCAGCCCAATTCTGCAGCTTATCTATGTCTCTCTGGAGCCTACAACATCCTTCGTCACCATCCACAACTCCACCGACCGTAAAGGTCTTGGTCTCTGCT
>NC_057739.1:2279394-2302082 GCF_004010195.1 Chiloscyllium plagiosum
CCCCCCCCCGCTCCCCAACAATATCCAAAACAGTATACTTGTTGTTGAGGGGAATGGCCACAGGGGATCCCTGCACTGCCTGCCGGTTCCCTTTCCGTCCCTGACTGTAACCCATCTACCTTTTTCTTGTACCTTAGGAGTGACTACCTCCCTGTAACTCCTCTCAATAACTCCCTCTGCCTCCAGAATGATCCGAACTTCATCCCTGCTCCAGTTCCCTAACATGGTTGACAGACTAATATGACAGACTAGGAGAAAGTGAGGACTGCAGATGCTGGAGATCAGAGCTGAGAAATGTGTTACTGGAAAAGCGCAGCAGGTCAGGCAGCATCCAAGGAGCAGGAGAATCGACATTTCGGGCATGGGTCCTTCTTCAGATCTGCCCATGGGGTGGCATGGTGGTTCAGTGGTTAGCACTGTTGCCTCACAGCACCAGGGATCCAGGTTCGATTCCAGCCTCAGGCGACTGACTGTGTGGAGTTTGCACATTCTCCCCGTGTCTGCGTGGGTTTCCTTCGGGTGCTCTGGTTTCCTCCCATAATCCAAAGATGAGCAAGTCAGGTGAATTGGCCATGCTAAATTGCCCATAGCGTTAGGTGCATTAGTCAGAGAGAAATGTGGGTGGGTTACTCTCTGGAGGGTCAGTGTGGACATGTTGGGCCAAATGACTTGTTTCCACACTGGAAAGAATCTAATCTAATATCACCATTAGGCCCCAGTGTTATATCTGTCTCCTCCAGTACTGCAGAGTCCTGTTTGGAGAGGAGGTGATCTATACCCCAGTTCCTGAGTTATCGTCAGTTTGACTGCATCGACAGTGAGACTTCCACCAGCCCATGGTTACAATGCACTGATCCCAGAGACTGCAGTAGACACCTCCCTCTAGTGGCTGTAGTCTACATTCCTGGTTGCCTGAGATTACACAAACAAACTGCTGAAACTGTACAGAATATTATTTCAAGCGATTCAGATCATAAGAACTGCGAGGAAGGTGAAATCAAACACACAGAATACAGCACTGCAGGGTTTCTCAGTGACTGTGAGTTAAGTGGGCTGCAGCACAGCTCTCGTTAACAAACTGATAGGTCCAAAGGAGATCAGTGGATAGAGAATAAATACAGAGCCAGTCTGGACAGGAATGAGAATCACAAGACAAACATGTAAAAGCATTTTCAGGAAGATTGAGAGAAGAAAAGGAGAGATGAAAACAAGATTAACAAATGATCATAGACAGTGTAAAAGAATAGAAACTGAAAACAGTGCAGAAATATGCAGTGCAAAGGAATGTACAAATGCTCTCACTTGTGGCACAGATACTCACAAGGAAACATTCACATTTGAAGATAAGCGCACAATTCCTCAAACCTACATGTACACATTCCTCAGATTATAAACAGATTGCAGTGTGATATTAGCAGATTTTGTGTCAGTTTGTTCACTATGGCCTGGAGTTTCCAAACAGTGACAAATATGCTCAGATCTAGTCTGCTTGAAGCTTGTCCTGTCTTGTCCCTGCTGCACGTTTACGGATTCTCCTCAGCCCAGCTTTCCTAGAAATCCAGGGTACGTCAATGGCCCTAGGGAATTCGACAGGCAAAATCGACGTTTCGGGCAAAAGCCTTGGGCCTCCTCCACCGCCGCTCCCTCACTGCACGTTTACGGATTCTCCTCAGCCCAGCTTTCCTAGAAATCCAGGGTACGTCAATGGCCCTAGGGAATTCGACCACAGCGCAGTGCTGTTGGCGCAGACAGGATCGATCCCCTTTTTATGACACTCACTGACAACTAGGTAGTTTAAGTCCAGTGTAATGTTAGTGAAGGAGTGAGGTGGCGGCTGGGCAGGTTTTATTTATTTGTTAGTGGATGTGGGTATTGCTGGTGAGGCCAAGATTAATTGTCCAGAGGGCAGTAAAGAGTTAGTACATTTCTGTGGGTCTGGAGTCATGTGTAAGCCAGATGAGGCTAGGGCAGCATTTTCGTTCCCTAAAGATTCTTGCAATAAAAAAAATTTGGAATTAAATAAAAACTAGCCAGATGATGACAATGAATTCATCTGGTTCACTAACGTTCCCTAAATACAGAAGGAAACATCAATGTGCCAGATGTGTTCATTGTCATCATTCAGCTAGTTTTATTTAAATACAGATTTTATTTATCAAATTCAAATTTCAGCACCCTCCACAGTCAAACCCATGTCTGCTGGGTTTCTGGATTACTGGTCTCGTGACATTACCAGGTTGGCAGGGGGTAGATGAGAAGGGTGTTGGCTGAGAGGAAGGTCAGTTCTAAAGTTGCCCAAAAGTTGAACTGATCTTTTTCAAACAGTGTGAGACAAGTGGACTGACAGATTGCTGAAGGATAAGCCAATGGTAAACTAGGAGGAGGCACTAAACAGTGAGATCCTTGGCACAAAGCAGACATCGCCCCTGCAGAAATAAAATGGGACCGTCAAATCTAGATGTCTAGAGAAATACAGGTGAAGGTTAAACAAAAATGAAGTATATGCTAGTCGCACATAACACTGCAGTTAGCCTAGAGGAGTGCAGAAAGTGCAGGGATTAAGTGAGAAAAGAAATATATATTTTTTCCCTGTTTTTGATTTCCTTATCTACTGGTAAAACATCTTTGGGTTTTCCTTTATCTTGCTAAAGAACAAGAGGAGAATTCAGGAAAGAGTGGGACCTATCAGAGATGAAGAAGGGAACGTGTGTGAAGACACAGAGATATGGGAAGAATTTTAAATTAATTTTTTGTCTCTGTATTCACAAAGGAAAGAGTTGATGGAGATATAGTAATGCAAGAGGAGCAGTGTAAAATATTGGACAAAATAATCATGATGAGAGAAGGTATGTTACAGGAATTAGAATTCTTGAAAGTGGAAAGTTGCCAGGGCTTGATGGATTATTCGCTATGATGTTGAGGGAGGACTGGGAGGAAATTGGAAAGGACATCTGGGTGTCTGTGGGTCAGCATGGACAAGATAGGCTGAATAGGCCCCTTTGTGCTCTATCACTTCTATGGTTCGATGACACTCGTGACTGATCAGAACCCCGAAATACCATCAACTCATTAACTTTTAATTCCACAATGTGCTTTTGAAAAGTGATGTGCCACATCCGAAAAATGACTGCAGATGTAAATTTAGTCACTGTTTGGAAAAATCCTGTTTGGAGTTGTAGAATGCTGTACCTATAGATTGTTGGAAAAAACCTTAGAGAGAATAAAAGGAAGAGAGAACGAAGGAACTGACTACCTACCCCCTCTGCAAGTCACCCCTGCAGAGTTTTTATGGTTTGGCTTTCCATGATTATACAAAGCAGGGGTTACAAACTACCTGTAATGCTAATCTGTGTGTGTTAATGGCCTGATGTTCTACTGCATGGACTAGTGTGCTGTGGGGTTCACAGCTTTAAGAACAGCCATTTAAACACCCCTGCATTGTTGGAAAATACTGTCTCACTCTGCCACTGCAAACAGAAATTAGAACAAAAAAGTCTCAATCAACCTACACACCAACCGAACCACGCGGCCTGTGAGGAGCTGTAGCTGGTCACACCTGCTGCAGACATAGTTGTCAGAGACACTAGACTGCTCCCTATCTCCCACATCTGGCAGGAGTATACAACTATCCTAACTGCCATCTCTGACCCTCCACAATTAGACAAAGAATGGAATCTTACGTTACCTCATTGCTGATCGCCCTCTTCACCAAAGCCCACACTTTAACCTCCATCAGCATTTCAACTACAAAGGAGCCGTTCTCAAAATGGCCACTCTACTAGAGCTTGCCTCCCTTTTATTTGCTCCAGGGCGGCCGAGGACTTCTCCTAGAAACCTCCTCAGTGGCTTCTCAGCAGTGCCCTGTTAGATGCCCTTGCACCGCTAACACCAGCTCTTCTGCACTCCCCTCCTTGGTTGAGTGACTGAGCCAAGTCCTCCCAGAATTCTCCTCACTCACTGATCAGCAGCACCCTCAATGAACTGTGGCAGTTCTAGAAGACAACTCACTCCCACCTTTTCAGGGGTAATCAGCATGGGCAACCCAGCCAGCAACACCTTTATCATGTGAATGAGTAAAAAAGGCACAAAATGGAAATGTGTGAAAATGGCACTTTGGTAAAGTCAAGTAAAATTCAAGTTTGTGAGTTTAAAGTGTATCTCCTATCCAAAATTGTATCCGCACCAAAGTAGTGAGACTTCTTGAATAATTGTTTTTCATACAGTATGGAGGTGTCTCCCACAGCTCAACGATTTGGAATTAAGTATCGAGGGAGAAATTTCAAAGTTTGGAGATATTACAAATCTTGGAAATATTATAACCAATGAGAAGGATGGCAATAAATTTCTGTGAAACAGGCTGGTGAACTGGGCATTTAGCGGATAAAACGTAATGCATAGAAGCTGAAATAATTTGACAGAAAGCATAAGGAGACGCAATATGAAACATACAATTCTAAAGATATAAAATCAAAGAAACCTGGGCGTGTTGAGTTTTAAGTGGGGCAGGACAGATTGAAAAGGCTGTTGAAAGTGCAGATGGTCTTACTGAGAGAGGCACAGAATGCAAAAACAAGGAGATAATGCTAAGCCTTGATGAAATGTGGTCGAGTTACAGCTGGGGATTGTGTGAGTTACGGACCCCTCAATTAAAGGTACGGTATACATCTTCAACTTCATAACATTACCATCCTTCTTAAGAGAGAGGGAATGCTGTTATGCACTGAGAGCATGTTATTCATGTCCTCCACTGTGAAGACAGATACAAAATACCTGCTCAATGCTTCGGCCATTTCATCACATCCAGTAACTAAATGCCCCTTCTCATCCTCTAAAAGACCACTTTAGCCACTCTTTTTTGTTTTATATATTTACTTTCTCAAACATACATGCAGTGGCTGATATACACACAGTTGCTCACAAATGCACATACTCAAACATACACTCACCTGCACATGCACACGCTGTCACATACATGCAGTTGCTTGCAACCCCACGCACTCACTCATGTACACAAATTCAAGTCCACTCACTCATGTACACAAACAGCAGCAGCTTGTCATGCACTATGGAAATGGCGTTCCCTATTCCTTTGGTATATCTTGTGAATTGTCTTGATTAGTACAAGATAGAAAGCTTTGACTGGATGTGTGTTTTTTCAGCAATACTCTGTAGAATACTTGCTTACTCTATCATACTTTCCCTCTCTCTAAAGCTCTCTATTAAATTTGCTTCCCCTACCGTTCTCACTTGAGATCTCGATGATACTCACCGCTTCCATGCTTTCTGTGTCTCCCTCTCAGGCTCTGCAAAGCCCAATGCTCTCTCTGACACAGTCACTTGTTAAGTCTCTGTCATGCTCATTTGCACACTCTGAATTCCTACATTTGGCATCGGAGAGACACAGTAATATACTACTCCTGTCAACGTATTGGCTTCAATTTGAAAGAAGGTTAGGTTTAAAGGGATGACGGTGGCAAAGTGCTAATGTGTACTTACTTGGTAGGCCTTGTTTAACCACAACACTGAGCAGGACGTCATATTCCCAATCCAGTGTAGATTCCCAGAGATCAGATGTGTTTCATTTAACCAACAACCAAAGACATCATAGGGTTTATTCCTCACTCTGGACAGCAAGGTGAAGTCATCTGAAAGGAGAGATTACCCAGAGCAGGTGAAATTAATATTGCTTACAGACTCAAACAATGTCACAACAAGGAAGACACAGGAAAAGGGCTGTTTCATTCTCTAGCCTCTCACTAATGCTTTTCCCGTTTTCTGTGCAAATGTTTCCTTTTCAAACATTTTTCCAGTTACGTTACAAACATTATTCCTGAATCTCCTCCATTTGAGGCAATGCATTCCAGCTGCAAACTTTGAATAACTTTCAGAAACTGCTGCAATATATTTCACATTTAACATTTCTTGGATGACTTCAGTTTTGAAGGATTGCAGAAAAAGGACTTCAATAGCCATTAAACTTGAAATAAAGATCCAAATTAGGAACGCCAATCTTGATCTTTATGCTCAAGTCTGGAGTGCGTCTTAAACCCCCAAACCTTCAAGATGACAGTTCTCTGAACTGAGCCAAAGCTGATACGTACAGCTATAATTAATGAATCCTCATTTTTTTTCAAATGCCATTTAATATTTTTCTTCGATTGATCTGTTCTTTTATCCATTCACAGGATTCAGTGTTGCTGGCTGTGACAACATTTAGTCTCCATCTCTGATTGACCTGGAGAAGTTAGTGGTGCTGGAAATGTGTTGCTGGAAAAGCGCAGCAGGTCAGGCAGCATCCAGGGAACAGGAGAATCGACGTTTCGGGCATAAGCCAAGAAGGGCTTATGCCCGAAACGTCGATTCTCCTGTTCCCTAGATGCTGCCTGACCTGCTGCGCTTTTCCAGCAACACATTTCCAGCTCTGATGTCCAGCATCTGCAGACCTCACTTTCTCCTCAGAAGTTAGTGGTGAGCTACCTTCTTGAACTGCTGCAGTCTAAATGAATCCCTAACACTGACTTTCGGATGACTGTTGGCATTTGTTGAGTTTCCCCCTCTCACTTCATGTTGAACAGGGTTTAACACTTGCAGTTTTCCGGTTCCCCAGCACTCAACCCAAATCCAAAGAAGATTATGGTCAGACTCTCAGCAGTTACCGCCCTGACTTTATAGAATTGAGGCAGAGGACTAGCCGTGGTCATATTGTTTACAGAAGCAGACCAGAGGGGCTGAATGGCCTCCTCCTGCTCCTAATTCAGACATTCTGAACTCCCATCAGCAAACTAAGATGTAGTCATCTGGACTTGGTCTAATCTCAACTTTCAGTAGTGCCCGATCTTTACCATGTTTTATTTCTTGATGGCCTACTCTTAAACTGCGGAATCCAACTGCCCCCTGCTGCAATTTCTTTTACTTACCAATTCTTCTTTCCTTTGTTTGTATTTTAATTGTAGTATAAGAATAAAGTGTGTTTTGAACAAGTAATATGGGGCGGCACAGTGGCTCAGTGGTTAGCACTGCTGCCTCACAGCACCAGGGACTCTGGTTCAATCCCAGCCTCGGGTGACTGTCTGTGTGGAGGTTGCACATTCTCACCGTGTCTGCGTGGCTTTCCTCCGTTTTCCTCCCACAGTGCAAAAGATGTGCAAGTCAGGTGACTTGGCCATGCTGAAATGCCCAAAGTGTTCACGGATGTGTAGGTTAGGTGCATTAGTCAGGGGTAAAAAGGATAATAGGGTAGGAGAATGGGTCTGGGTGGGTTACTCTTTGGAGGGTCTGTGGGGACATGTTGGGCCGAAGGGACTGTTTCCACACTGTAGTGATTCTGTGGATATTACCAATCGAATTATATCAAACACAGCCTTTAAATAAAGGTTTAAGATCTAGGCTATCTCCTTGATGTATTTGAAGAGAGCTTGGTCTGGTCCATAACACTGCCTAAAAGCCTCTTAAACATTGTGCATAAGTGTATAAACGATTCTTGCACATCATGTCACCCTGGTACTGTACCCCAGTGTTATACAGTGTTATACCTGTCCCCACCAGTACTGTATCCCAGTGTTATCCAGTAACAAACCTGTCCCCACCAGTACTGTATCCCAGTGTCATACAGTGACACACCTGTACCTACCAGTACTGTACCCCAGTGTTATACAGTGATAGACCTGTCCCCACCAGTACTACACCCCAGTGTTATACAGCGACAGACCTGCCCCCACCAGTACTGTACCCCAGTTTTATAGTGACAGTCCTGTCCCTACCAGTACTGTACCCCAGTGTTATACAGTGACAGACCTGTCCCCAACAGTACTGTACCCAAGTGTTATACAGCGACAGACTTGTCCCCACCATTACTGTACCCCAGTGTTATACAGTGACAGTCTCTTCCCCACCAGTACTGTACCCTAGTGTTATACTGTGACAGACCTGTCCCCACCAGTACTGTACCCCAGTGTTACACAGGGACAGACCTGTTCCACCAGTGTTATACAGGGACAGACTTATCTCCACTGAAAGAAGGTCCAGCACTGTATTCTCGATGTGAAATACATCTATTTGGCTTCATCTTGCTCTGATTTCATATATTTTTGATATTGCATCATTCCCTTATCTTCAATAGAGACCAAGTCCGAAAGGTTTAATATGCGCACTTGCATTCTCCTGAATGCAGAAGATTAAGGGTATTGATATTGAGTTGTGTATTTAATAGGCCCTTGTAATTCTGTCCTGCAAAAAGACAGTGAATAAGAAAGAGGAACTGCAGCTTTCAAGACTGAGATCAACAAATGTTGTTTTTGAAGGAATATGGATCAAAGATGGGTCAATGGAGTTTTGTCCTGATCATCCATCTTGTTATTGAATGGGTAACAGGCTTTCAGAAAGCAATGGCCTCCTCCTGTTCCCATTTTGGTCAAAATATGTTTCCCAAGGCTCAGTGTTTTTTCTGGTATTGCTGAACCCACTCATTAACATTATGCTGGCAGAGAGGTACCTAGACTGAAGACCGCGATTTCACCAGACGATGAGCTGTGAGGCCCAATGTAGACTCCAGAGACAAGGAGGAGGGTGTCCTCAGCATTGAACTGGGAGAACTGGGTATAGCTCCAATTGTAGGGGCGCATATTGGCACTGTGCAACACTGAAATCTCCAAATCATTGCTCCACACCTGAAAGAAACAATGAAAACAACACTGAGGATGCCATCTAACAGCCAGAGTTCCTGTTCAACAGAATGAGCTCAGGCACTTACAGGTTTGTAATAAAACACCTTACAATGTATTACCTAAAAGTACGACAGTAATGGCTGAAAATAGGCTGTGTTGGGTAGCAACCGATGTGAAATATAGACAAGTTGTCATCACATATAGGCAACATTCCCTACACAATAGAAATGAAAATAAATCTGGGCAGCCAATGGATTCTGAGAAACATCATCTGAAAAAGACTGAGGCGAGACTGCATCGTACTGAACAAGAAACAAGATAGACAGGAAACTAGACGTTGCTTGAACATTTCAAACAATGCCTGGGACTACCGACATGTGTTTATCCAAAACCAGTACATACCAAAAACTACATTCGGAACAAATTGAAATAGTCATTCAATAACGTAACAATGGTACAGACTGCAAAGACAGAGAGAGAGAGAGAGATTGTAAAGACACAGTAAGAGAGGTTACAAAGACACAAAGGTCATAAACTCACAGAGCAAGAGATTTTAAATGCCCACAGAGGGTGAGAGAGATCATCAACTCTGACAAAGCGAGAGAAGACAGAAATCATAAACTTTGAATGAAGTTGTAAACTTGAGAGTAAGAGAGGTCATAAACTCACACGGAGTGAGAGACCGTAATTTCAGAGTGCAGGATGTGAAGTCAGAGTGAGAAACGTTGTAAAGTCAGTGAGAGAGGGTACAAACTCACACAGACTGACAGAGGTCAGAAAGTTATACAATGAGATGGAGGTCTTAAATTTATAGAGTGACAGAGGTTGTAAAATTACACAGTGAGACAGGTCATAAATTCAGACAGAGAGATCTCACCTTGACAAAACAGTCCTTGGAACAGGATCCAAATAAGTAGCCATTGTGAGAGAAACTGACATGTAAGACTTGGTCACGATGTTCCTTCAAGGTCTCCACTTCCACACATGGAATTGTGTCGTATAGTCTCTGAAATTCACCCAGCCATGAAACTGCAGCTAGAAGAAGCAAGATATTAGCATTGAGTGGTGTTAGCCTGTGGCAATACAAGGTATTCCGATATCTGTTTTAGTTGAACATCTATTTCCTTCCTGTACCCTGCCTGTAAACTCTAAGCAGCTACCTGTGGGGATGGTGTGAGAGAAATACACCTGTGGCACATTGGTGAAGGTGGCATTTCCTCATGAAAGCTGGCACGAGTCACAGTGTTAGGCAGTGCAGTGTTTTGCGATCAGAGTCGAAGAGTGTGTTGCTGGAAAAGCACAGCAGGTCAGGCAGCATCCGAGGAGCCGGACAGTCGATGTTTCGGGAAGGGCTTATGTCCAAAACATCGTCTCTCCTGCCCCTCAGATGCTGCCTGACCTATGTGCATCTGAGGTCCTCACTTTCTCCAGTGTTTTGCTGTGCTCAGAATCAGGGCTAGAATAAATATCCCAGCATTCGCACAAGAGCTGATGAGTACAATGTCATTGATGAGGTTCATATAGACTTCCCAAAAACATTTGCTCATAGAAAGAACAAGAACGAGAGGGCATTGATAGAAAGTGATGTCAAAAGAAGCAAGGGTAATGTGAGAACAGATTTCTTCACTCAGCAAGTTGTGAGGGAGTACACTGCCTGGAAATGTGGTGGAGGCAGGTAGAATTGGATGGTTATTTGGACAGAAGTGAGAAAACAGAGTATGGCATTAAGTAATGGAGCTAGTTCAGGCATGATGGGCTGAATGATCTCCTACCGCACCATAACAATTCTGTGATTTGATAAAAAGTTGCAATTAGTCCCGAGTGTCATGAAGTAAAAGGGCCAGTAGCAACACAGATAAGAAATTGGTTGGGTGACAGGAAATCTTAGAGTGGCAAACAGTTGTTGTATGGACCAGGGAAATTTTATATCCGGATTTTATATATTCGTTCATGAGATGTGGGCATCGCTGGCTCGCCCAGCATTTACTGCCCATCTCTAATGGCCCCCATTAGCAGCCAACCATATTGCTGTGGGTCTGGAGTCACATGGAGGTCAGGCCAGGTAAGGATGGCGGTCTCCTTCCCTAAAAGACATTTGTGAACCAGATTGTGCTTTTAATTGAAGGTAGTTTATATCTTTTTTTTAAAGAATGTGACTACCTTTGATTGTCACTCCAAATTTTTACTGAATTCAAATCTTACCATCTGTCATGCTCTGATTCAAACCTGGATCCCCAGAGTATTCTGGATTACTAGCCTAGATCTCCCAAAGATTGGGATTAGGCCCAATTTTATAGACTATTAGGACCCTTCTTTATATATAAATCAATGACCAACATCTTAGTTTACGGAACACAATTTGAAAATCTACAGATGACAAAAGAATTGCAAGCATTGTGAACTCTGAGACCAATGGGGATTAACTTCAAAAGGACA
Source organism: Chiloscyllium plagiosum (assembly GCF_004010195.1). NCBI lineage: Eukaryota > Metazoa > Chordata > Chondrichthyes > Orectolobiformes > Hemiscylliidae > Chiloscyllium > Chiloscyllium plagiosum. The sequence continues at coordinate 2,290,494 of NC_057739.1, forward strand.
CAGCTGGGTTGGTGGACAGGCAGCAGATGAAATTTATACAAAGAAGTGTGAAATGATTCATTTTGGTAAGAAGAATGTGGAGAGACAATAAGAAACAATTGATACAATTCTTAAAGGAGGTGCAGGAACAGAGGGCCCTGGCTGTTCATGTGTATAAATTATAAATGGTTCAGAGAATGGTTCATAAAGCATACAAGATCCTGAGCTGCATAAAAAGAGGGACAGAGTACAAAAACAAGAAAATGATACGAAATCTCTGTAAACCTGTGCTTTAAACTCGAATGGATGGGATGAGCCAACAATCAAAGTGAATTGATACAATAGCATTGTGGATGGCATGGTGGCTCAGTGGTTAGCACTGCTGCCTCACAGCACCAGGGTCCCAGGTTCAATTCCAGCCTTGGGTGACTGTCTGTGTGGAGTTTGCACATTCTCCCCGTTTTTGCGTGGGTTTCCTCCGGGTGCTCCGGTTTCCTCCCACAGTCCAAAGATGTGCAGATCAGGTGAATTGGGCATGCTAAATTGTCCATAGTGTTAGGTGCATCAGTCAGAGGGAAATGGGTCTGGGTGGGTTACCCTTTGGAGGGTGGGTGTGGACTTGTTGGGCCGAAGGGTCTGTTTCCACACTGTAAGTAATCTAATCTAAATTTACAAACTCTCAAGGACCTAAATATTACATCCTTATAGAACCTGGATGGTAATTTGGACCTGAGCAGAATACACAACAGAGCTACGGGACTGGGTAGACGTTACTGTGTATGTGAAGCCCACATTATAATGAGTTCATCTCGAGACTTTCACAACAATACTGTGGGACCATAGCTTAACTTGACTGCTGGCTGGAAGAACCCACCTCCCCTTTGTGGGGGAGGATAGATGGTGTTATAACTCACACAACGTCCAAAACCAATGAGTCCACCAGCAGATGGAATAGCTAGGGTAGGGTACGACAACCCAAACCATGATGTCATCATGACACTACAGCCATTTTCAAAGTGACTTAGAATGTTTCAGGAACATTCCCTTTTTGTCTATAATATGTCACAATAACAAAATGCTACACAATGGGTTAGACAACAATTTGTAAAAATGATTAGAGATTCTAAGCTCAGAATTGCCCTGGAAATTAGTTAAAAATCACACAACACCAGGTTATAGTCCAACAGGTTTAATTGGAAGCACTAGCTTTCGGAGTGAAGCTCCTTCATCAGGTGATAGGTGCGTCGCTCTGAAAGCTAGTGTGCTTCCAATTAAACCTGTTGGACTATAACCTGGTGTTGTGTGATTTTTAACTTTGTACACCCCAGTCCAACACCGGCATCTCCAAATCCTGGAAATTAGGGTAGGCCAGAAGTCTAAATATAGAGGGAGGAGAAGCCTGAATGGGAGTACTAGTGGGTTGTTCAGAAATGCTAACTCTGCCCTCAACTGAGGGAATACGTATAGATTACATAATTACACCTCCTGGGCGTCCAAGGGTTACAGTACAGAAGATAACACAGTTGAATGTTTGGCTGAAGAGCTCGTATAAGAGGGAGGGTTTCAGACATCTGAATCGTTGCGATCTCTTCCAGGCCATGTGGGACCCAGACAAGAAGAAAGGTTTGCACCTAAACTGGACAGGCACCAATACCATCGCAGGAAGTTCCTTTAGTGCCACTTGGGAGGGTTTAAACTAATATGGCAGGAGATTGGCAAACAGAACAGCAGGTCACAACATGTGGAGTGATCGAGGAGAAAGTCAATGTTAGGTCAACTAAGTCAAATAGGAAGAACAGGCAGGGTCAGGTTAATGAACACAGCAGGACGAGTGGTCTGAAGTATATTTAATGCAAGAAATATAACAGGTAAAGCAGATGAGCTTAGAAGAGACAGTGAGGACTGCAGATGCTGGAGAGTCAGAGTTGAAAGTGAAAGCTGGAAAAGCACGCAGGTCAGGCAGTATCCGAGGAGCAGGACAGTCGACATTTCGGGCTTAAGACCTTCATCAGGCCCACTCCTCGGATGCTGCCTGACCTGCTGTGCTTTTCCAGTGCCACACTTTTTATGACTCGAGATGAGCTTAAAGCCTGATTTAGTAATGGGACAATCACGTGGTAGCCATTATAATAACGTGATTGAGAGAAGAGTAGGACTGGCCAATTGATGCACCGGGGTTTTGATGTTTCAGGCATACCAGACAGGACTGTAAAAGGGGTATGGGAATTCCATTACTGATGAAGGAGAGTGTAACAGCTATGCTGAGAGAGACATCCTGGAGGGCTCATCCAGACAGGCCATATGGGGACAACTCTGGAATAAGAAAGGTGCAATCACCAAGATAGGGTTATACTATAGGCCTCCTAATACTCAGTGGGAAAATCATGGAAAGATTTTAAAACCCAACAGGACTGGTAGTAAGTAATTCTAACTTCCCCAATATTGACCAGGACTCCTTTAGTGCCAAGGGCTTAGACGGGCAAAATCTGTTAAGCATATCATAGAACATAGAAAGGTACAGCACAGAACAGGCCCTTTGGCCCACGATGTTGTGCCGAGGTTTAGTCCTAATGTAAAATATAATAACTTAACCTACGCACCCCTCAACTCACGGCTATCTATCCAGGAAGGTTTCTTGAAATAATATGTGCAGAATCCAAATAGGAAAGGGGCAGTACTAGACCTTATTTTGGAGAGTGAGCCTCGCCAGGTGGTTAAAGTTTCAGTGGGGGGACATTTTGGGAACAGAGATCATCAAGCTGTAAGTTTTAACATGGTTATAGATAATGAAAAGGCTGGTCCTTGCATGAAAGTGCTAACTTAGGGGAAGGATAATTCCGTCAGTATTAGGCAGGAACTGGAGAAGTTAGGTTGGAGTGGCTGTTTGAGGGTAAATCTGACATGTGGAAGTCTTTTCAAGGCCAGCTAATCAGAGTTCAGAACTGGCATGTTCCTGTGAGGATGCAAGATAAGGGTGGCAAGATTCAGGAATTTCAGATGACAAGAGATATTGAAAGGGTTAGTCAAAAAGAGAAAGGAACCATATATAAGGTTTAAGAAACTGAAATCAAACACGACCATTTAGGATAATAAACAAGACAGAAAATAAATTAGAAATTAGGAGGGCGAGGAAGGAAGGCCCATGAAATGTCCTTGGCAAATAGGGTTAAGGAAAATCCCAAGGCATTTTATACATATATTAGGACCAAGAGGCTAACAAGGGAAAGGGTAGGTCCACTCAAGAACAAAGGAGGGAATTAATGCATAGAGCCAGAGAAACTGGGTGAGGTCCTGAAACAGTACTTCACATCAGTATTCACCGTTTCTGCAGCAGCAGTGGGGGTGGTGAGAATGAGGATCAGGGGCTGCTGGGAGTGTAAATTAATCCTTTAGCTGGGGCTGTTTTCCCTGGAGCATCGGAGGCTGAGGTTTACAAAATTGAGGGGCATGGATAGGGTAAATAGGCAAAGTCTTTTCCTTGGGGTTGGGGAGTCCAGAACTAGAGGGCATAGGTTTAGGGTGAGAGGGGAAAGATATAAAAGAGACCTACAGGGTAACTTTTTCACACAGAGGGTGGTACGTGTATGGAATGAGCTGCCAGAAGTGGTGAAGGCTGGGACAGTTGCAACACATTTAAGAGGCATTTGGATGGGTATAAGAATAGGAAGGGTTTGGAGGGATATGGGCCGGGTGCTGGCAGGTGGGAATAGATTGGGTTGGGATATCTGGGCAGCATGGACGGGTTAGACTGAAGGGTCTGTTTTCATGCTGTACTCTCTTTGACTCTAATTACTTATCTCCAGAACAGGTGGAGTGCACGCTGAGCAGGAGCGGACACGGGACTGCCGAATAAGTGAGGTAATATATTTGGGTGGTTGCTTTACCCGAAACACTACTAAGGTAGTGTCTCCCACCCATCCACCTCCTCTAACAATAAAAAAGGTTCTGTGCACCGATTTGGTAAGGATCCTAGTTTATTTTTCAATAGTTTCTTTGGGAATTCAGAACAGTGGGAATGGATGTTAGGGCAGATGCATGCTCCTCCTGTAGGATTTGGAAGGTAAGGGTCACCACTAGTGTCCCCACTGACTTCATCTATGGGAAGTGCACCCGCCTCAAGCTCCACAGAAACTGCGATAGGGAACTGGAACTGGAGCTGGAGCTGGAGCTGGGTGAACTTCAGGTCATTCAGGAGGAGGAGGGGGCAATAGAGAGGAGTTACAGGGAGGTAGTCACACCTCAGGTACAGGAAAAAGGTAGATGGGTAACAGTCAGGGGACAGGCAGACAGTGCAGGGATCCCCTTTGGCCGTTCCCCTCAATAATAAGTATACCGTTTTGGATACTGTTAGAGGGGAATGATCTACCAGGGGAAAGCTATGGTGGCTAGGTCTCTGGTACTGAGCCTGGCTCTGTGGCTCAGAGGGGAAGGGAGGAGAATAGAAAAACGCTAGTGGTAGGAGACTCAATAGAGGAACGGACAGGAGATTCTGTGGTCATGAACAGGACTCCAGGAAGGTATGTTGCCTCCCAGGCGCCAGGGTCTGGGATGTTTCAGATCCAGTCTATAAGGTTGTGATGAGGGACGGTGAGCAGCCAGAAGTCGTGATGCACATTGGCACCAGTGATATTGCTAGCAAAATGGATGAGGGTCTAAAAGGTGATTTCAGGGAGTTAGGGTTGGAAGCTAAAAAGCAGGATGAGCAGAGTAGTAACCTCAGGATTACTACTGGTGCCATGTGCTAGTGAGGAGAGGAACAGGGAGCAAATGCAGCTAAATACGTGGCTACAGGGCTGGTGCAGGAGGGAGGGCTTCAGGTATGTAGATCATTGAGGGGAAGGTGGGACCTGTACATGAAGGACGGGTTACACTTAAACTGGAGGGCACTAATGTCCTGGGCAGGAGATTTGCTGGAGCACTTTGGGAGGGTTTAAACTAGTTTGGCAGGGGATGGGAACCAGAGCTATAGATGAGGTGGAAAGGTGGGTTAGTAAGTTTGCCGATGACACAAAGGTCAGTGGTGTTGTAGATAGCGTCAAGGGCTATTGCAGACTACAACAAGACACTGACAGGATGCAGAACCGAACAGAGGAGTGGCAGTTGGAGTTCAACCTGGATAAATGCGAAGAGATTCATTTTGGAAGTTCAAATTTGAATGCTGAATACAGAGTTAAAGACAGGATTCTTGGCAGTGTGCAGGAACAGCGGGATCTTGGGGTCCGCATACATAGATCCCTGAAAGTTGCCATACAAGTTGACAAGGTTGTTAAGAATGTGTACTATGTTTTGGTTTTTATTAGCAGGGACATTGAGTTTAAAAGCCGCGAGGTTTTGCTGCAGCTCTACAAAACCCTGGTTAGACCACATTTGGAATGTTGTGTCCAGTTCTAGTCACCTCATTATAGGAAAGATGTAGATGCTGTAGAGAGGGTGCAGAGGAGATCTACCAGGATGCTGCCTGGATTGGAGGGCATGTTTAAGAGAGGTTGAGTGAGCTTGGGCTTTTCACACTGGGGAGAAGAAGGGAGAGAGGTGACTTGATAGAGGTGTACAAGGTAATGAGAGACATAGACAGAGCAAATAGCCAGAGACCATTCCCCAGGGCAGAAATGGCTGTCATGAGGGTGATTGGAGGAAGGTATAGGGGAGATATCAGAAGTAGGTTCTTTACATAGAGAGTGGTAGGTGCATGGAATGCACTGCCAGTGGTGGGAGTAGAGTCAGAGACATTAGGGACATTTAAGTGATTGCTGGACAAGCACATGGACAGCAGTAAATTTAGGGGTGTGTAGGTTAGGTTGATCTTAGATTGAGATAAATGCTCAACGCAACATCATGGGCCAAAGGGCCTGTACTGTTCTGTGTCCTACAGGAACATGTGTTCATGATATAGAGAGGGTATGTTGATATTAGCATAGGACAGAACAGAAGAATAGCATAGAACGGAATCCCTACAGTGTGGAAACAGGCCATTCGGCCCAACCGAAGTCCATACCGATCCCCTCTAAAGCACCTAACCTACACATCCCTACAAATATTCTGGTGCATTTCAATATTAAGGAGGATGTTAGATGTCTTGAAAAACATTACGGTAGAAAAATCGCTTGTGCCTGATGATATTTATCCCAGGATAATGAAGGTGGGAAAAGAGGAATTCCTGGCCCCTGCAGAGATCTTTGTATCCTCTTCAGCCACAAGTGGTGTCCCAAATGACTGATGACTAGCCAATGTTGTTTCTTTATTTAAGGAGGACAGCAGGGATCATCCAGGAAATTACAGGCCATGTTGGGAAGCCTTGTCTCACAGACCTGATTGATTTTCTTTGACAAAGTAACAAAATTTACTGATGAGGGTAGAGCAATGGATATTGTCCACATGGACTTTACTAAAGCATTTGATTCAAACATCAGGTTGAAACTCGAATGCAGCTGCCAGCAGAGAATGTTTTTCTTTTCGCAGACTCAAACAGAGTGGATTTTTTGTCACAGGGAGGAGTGTTCACTCCTTCCTTATAAATACTGAAATTGTACCTTTCGTTTGATTCAGCATGAATTCTTAATCTTGGAGTTGATTGGAAAACCATGACCCATGTTAATTTCTGATTAGCAGATGCAAATGAATTGCAATCATGTGGTTAGCACTGCTGCCTCACTGTCCCAGGTTCGATTCCAGCCTCAGGTGACTGTGTGGAGTTTGCACGTTCTCCCTGTGTCTGCGTGGGTTTCCTCCGGGTGCTCCGGTTTCCTCCCACAGTCCAAAGATGTGCAGGTCAGGTGAACTGGCCATGCTCAATGCTCATAGTGTTCACAGATGGATAGATTAGACAAGGGAAAAAGCAATAGTGTAGGGGAATGGATCTGGGTGGGATACTCTTCAGAGGATTGGTGTGGTAAAAACAAGGACTGCAGATGCTGGAAACCAGATTCTAGATTATAGTGGTGCTGGAAAAGCACAGCAGTTCAGGCAGCATCCGAGGAGCAGGAAAATCGACATTTCGGGCAAGTGCTGAGCTGGAAGGTTGGAGCTGGAGTGAGGTGGGGGAAGGGGAAATGAGGAAACTGGTGAATTCAGATACATGTGATTACATAAGCTTGAATAAAAGCGCTGAAAAAAATGGAGTCTCATCTGATGACTGTGGGTGGGGGGCACTGAACTTCCATTTGAATCTCTCTATTGCCTCCATTGTCTCTCCGTGTAACCTGTGCATACTCATTTCCTGCTCCTTTCATTCTGTCTTGGATCGTTTATTACCTGTCCTCTTGAATACCTTTTCTCAACACTTCCTCTTTCTACCTCCTTTCCTATTTTCAAAACTGGGAAATACATCTGTTTGACTAATTCTTGCTTCCAACCCAACTTGGAGTTTTGCTCATCTACTTTTGCAATATCACAGACAGCAGGTTTATTCAAAAACAATTAAATGGCTAAGTTAATAATGGGAGGGTGAATGCTTCCTTGAGAACACTAGAAACCATATGCGAAGCAACCAGTTAGCCCAAAAGCTCCTGGTGACCAGCTGCTTTGAGACAATTTGGGAACTAACCTTTCTTACTGTGCACTAACGGTACACAAGTTCAAAAAACGTTAAAGGGAAGGAAAGAAATCTAGACAAACTGCCATTTAACGTCTGGGGTAAGAGGCAAATTCACTCCAGATCAGGAAAAAGACTTGCAATCATACAATATCTTTCGTAACCTCAGAACATCTCTGAGGTTGTTACACAAATTTAATGCTCACGGGCAACGAAAATAGAAGCTGCTGAAAAAGCTCAGCAGGTCAGGCAGCAGCTGTGAAGAGAAACCAAAGTTCATGTTTTGAGTCCGGTGATCATTCCTCAGAACCCAAAACGTTAACTCGGATTTCTCTTCACAGATGCTGTCAGACCTGCTGAGCTTTCCCAGCAACATCTGTTCTTGTTTCTGGCTTACAGCACCCGCAGTTCTGTTGGTTTTTATTTAATGCTCAAGGGATTCAACATGAGCGGGGAGTAAGGACTGATTTGAAAGCATGAATGAAAAGGTGGTTTTTGGGACAGAGGGTACAGTACTAGAAGGACTGGTGTTGAGCCCTTAGCAATTTTCAGAATAGCCCTTACCTATCTGCATGTAAGACATCTAAATTTGCTTACTATACACACCTCCATTGGAAAATTGAGGATGGCACAGTGCCTTACAATGCGAGGGACCCATTTCAATTCCAGCCTTGGGTGAACATGAGTGTGGAGTTTGCACATTCTCTCCATGGCTGTATGGCTTTCTGCCACGTCCTCCAGTTTTCTCCCACAGTCCAAAAATGCGCATGTTAGGGGGATTGACCATGCCAATTTGCCCTGTAGTGTCCAGGGATGTGCTGATTGGGTGAATTAGCCATGGGAAATATGGAGTTACGGGGAGACGGAGCTATGGGGGGCACTGGGTCTGGGTGGGACGCTGTCCCGAGTGTCAATGTGGATTCGATGTGCCGAGTGGCGTCTCTCCACACCGTAAGGATTCAGTGAAAGGAAGCCGGAGACTGCAGAGACATACAGACAAGGGAAGTGACATATAGACTGGAAGGTGACAGATAGAGGACAAAGTGGGCAAGTAAGAAATTAACAACTATATGAAGAGAAATGGAAAGGCAGAATATTTTTTAAAAAGGTGCAAAACTATTAAATTTGGCATTCACAGGAATTTGGGTGCATCACAGAAATGGAAGATACATCTTCCATTTCTGTGATGCACCCAATTGGGCGGCACGGTGGCACAGTGGTTAGCACTGCTGCCTCGCATCGCCAGAGACCCGGGTTCAATTCCCGCCTCAGGCGACTGACTGTGTGGAGTTTGCACGTTCTCCCCGTGTCTGCGTGGGTTTCCTCCGGGTGCTCCGGTTTCCTCCCACAATCCAAAGATGTGCAGGTCAGGTGAATTGGCCATGCTAAATTGCCCGTAGTGTTAGGTAAGGGGTAAATGTAGGGGTATGGGTGGGTTACGCTTCGGCGGGTCGGTGTGGACTTGTTGGGCCGAAGGGCCTGTTTCCACACTGTAAAGTAATCTAATCTAATCTCAACTTCGTTCACAGGCTAATTTGAAATTAAAATATTGAAAAATCAGCCACGTGAGCTCTTCTTGCAATCCATGCTTCTAGAGTTCTCATTCCAGCTGCTTGGACAAGGACCACTTCAGAAAACTACATGCAGCAAGGATACCAAAGGCATATTCGTCCTGAGTGCAAGATGTGAAGTCAGGAAGCCTTGCTGTAATTCTATAAGGCTTTATTGAGATCAAATCTGGAGAACTGTGCTCAGGTTTGGCCTATTACCTGAGAAAGGTAGAATATACTGGCCTCAGAGGCGAGGTTGAGGTCAAAGGTCAGTTGTTACCATATTGAATGGCGGAGGCTCAAGAAGCACTGAAGCATTCCCTCCTTCGGTTCTGAAGGCAGGTGTTCAACAACGTATGACACACTTGCGAATGCACACTGTCCAGCAGGACAAATAGACAAACAGACAAACCTGGGTGACGAGGCACTGAGCGATTCACATTGTAGTAACGATAAAAGAGGTCCTTCCAGAGAAATTCGTCGCGGGACACCCCATACCACTGCCTGCATGTGGTGCCAGCTGCGAGGACGTCTTGATGTTCCAGCTTCAGGAAGACTTCAAGGAGAACAGTGTCTGGCAACTGGGGGAGGCCCCCTCCCTCCATCCTATCATTCTGAGCTCATGGACACTGAAAAGAAAATCATCAGGAAAAGAATGAAAACGCAAAATGCTGATTCAGGAACCATTCCTATATTGCAATACCCTTTGAGGGTCAAACAAACCACACCTTACACAGCAACTCAGCAACATTTCTGGAGCTCTGGATTTTAAAATATTTATTTTGAGATCACTGGCAAGGTCAGGATATGTTATCCATCCCTCATTGTTCTTCAGCTAGGTGATTTGCTCTGTATTTTCACAACTAGTTAAGAATCAATCACATTACTATGGGTTAACACTGTCTCAGTGACCTTACCACGACACTACCGTCTCAGTGACAATATCAGTGATAGATTTAGAAGGTCAACAAAGAGACTCTGCAATGGTGCCTACACAGAAACCCACAGCTGCACAGTGCAGAAACAGCAGGGATAAAGAACGTAACCATCTGGGAGACAGGGATATCTACAGTCCACAGCAGCCTACACCAAGATATAGAACATAATTTCAAAGTATTCACAGATTAAACACAAAAAAAACACTCTACCTGTTGAACTAGTTGACCACCAAGTGCAAGAAATACATCTGATCCCAGTATGTCAGCGAAGCACGGAACCGTCAGTGTCGCAGCGCAGGACGGAACCGTCAGTGTCGCAGCGCAGGACGGAACCGTCAGTGTCGGAGCGCAGGACGGAACAGTCAGTATCGCAGCGCAGGACGGAACCGTCAGTGTCGGAGCGCAGGACGGAACCGTCAGTGTCGCAGCGCAGGACGGAACCATCAGTGTCGCAGCGCACGACGGAACCGTCAGTGTCGCAGCGCAGGACGGAACCGTCAGTGTCGCAGCACAGGACGGAACCGTCAGTGTCGCAGCACAGGACGGAACCGCCAGTGTCGCAGCGCAGGACGGAACCGTCAGTGTCGGAGCGCAGGACGGAACAGTCAGTGTCGCAGCGCAGGACGGAACCGTCAGTGTCGGAGCGCAGGACGGAACCGTCAGTGTCGCAGCGCAGGACGGAACCATCAGTGTCGCAGCGCAGGACGGAACCGTCAGTGTCGCAGTGCAGGACGGAACAGTCAGTGTCGCAGCGCAGGACGGAACCGTCAGTGTCGCAGCGCAGGACGAACCGTCAGTGTCGCAGCGCAGGACGGAACTGTCAGTGTCGCAGCGCAGGACGGAACCGTCAGTGTCGCAGCGCAGGACGGAACAGTCAGTGTCGGTGCGCAGGACGGAACCGTCAGTGTCGGAGCGCAGGATGGAACAGTCAGTGTCGCAGCGCAGGATGGAACCGTCAGTGTCGGAGCGCAGGACGGAACAGTCAGTGTCGCAGCGCAGGACGGAACCGTCAGTGTCGCAGTGCAGGATGGAACCGTCAGTGTTGGAGCGCAGGACGGAACAGTCAGTGTCGCAGCGCAGAACGGAACCGTCAGTGTCGCAGCTCAAGACGGAACCGTCAGTGTCGCAGCGCAGGACGGAACCGTCAGTGTCGCAGCGCAGGACAGATCTATCAGTGTCGCAGCGCAGGACAGATCCATCAGTGTCGCAGCGCAGGACAGAACCGTCAGTGTCACAGCGCAGGATAGATCCATCAGTGTCGCAGCGCAGGACAGAACCGTCAGTGTCGCAGCGCAGCACGGAACCGTCAGTGCCGCAGCGCAGCATGGAACCGTCAGTGTCGCAGCGCAGGACGGAACCCTCAGTGTCGCAGCGCAGGACGGAACTGTCAATATCTGAGCACAGGACAGAACCGTCAGCAACGGAGCGCAGAACGGAACCGTCAGTGTCGCAGCGCAGGACGGAACCGTCAGTATCGCAGCGCAGGACGGAACCGTCAGTGCTGGAGCGCAGGACGGAACCGTCAGTGTTGGAGCGCAGGACTGAACTGTCAGTGTCGCAGCACAGGGCGGAACCGTCATTGTCGCAGCGC